>NW_027659954.1:82830-181476 GCF_963082525.1 Nesoenas mayeri
ACCATTTCCGCCCCAAAGATGCCGCGTTCTGCCCCAAAAACGCTGCGTTCTGGCCCCAAAAACGCCGCGTTTCACCCCAAAAAACGCCGCGTTCTGCCCCAAAAATGCCGCGTTCCGCCCCAAAAATGACACTTTCCGGCCCCAAAAACGCCGCGTTCCGCCCCAAAACGGGTTTCCCTGAGATTTTTGGGCTCCTCGGAAGCCCTTTTTGTGGGTCCAAGAGGCACCGGAGGAAACGGGGCGAAAAGGACCAAAAACGACCCCAAATGACCCCAAAATGATCCCAAAACGACCCCAAAATGACCCAAAAATCCGCCTCCCCGCACCGGCGGGGACGTGAAACCAGTATGGACCAGTACTGGACCGGTATGAACCGGTATGGACCGGTATGACAGTATGAGCAGTCTGGGGGTGGTCGGGGCCACGTGGGGGATTTGGGGGTTGAGGAGCCAGGGGGCGGATTTTTGGGGCCAAAAGCGGCGTTTTTTGGGGCGGGGGAGTTAATACTGTTACCGAGCTCGTTTGCTAACGGGGGGAGGGGGGGTTTGGGGTTAAAAAATGGCGATTTGGGGCAATTGGAAGCAGCGCCGGTGGCTTCGCGGTGGAGGTAGAGAGTGGGGGATGAGGGGAAATGGGGAAATTGGGGGGGAAATGGGGGGGAAATGGGGAAAATGGGGTGAAAAAAAATCACTAAAAAAGGGGAAAATCAGCAAAAAACAGAGGGGGGAGGGGAAGGGAAGGGAAGAAAAATGGGGGGGAAAATGGGGGGGAAAGGGGTGGGAAATGGGGGGGAAATAGGGGGGGAAATGGGGGGGGAAATGAGGGGGGAAATGGAGGAAAGGAGGAGTGGAAAGAGGCAAAGGGGGAGGGGAAGCGGAAGGGGAAGGGGGAAGGGGAAGGGGGAAGGGGAAGAGGAAGAGGAAGAGGAAGGGGGAAGGGGAAGAGGAAGGGGAGGAGGAAGGGGAGGAGGAAGGGGAGGAGGAAGGGGAGGAGGAAGGGGAGGAGGAAGGGGGAGGAGGAAGGGGAGGAGGAAGGGGAGGAGGAAGGGGAGGAGGAAGGGGAGGAGGAAAGGGAAGGGGAAGGGGGAGGGGAAGGAGAAGGGTAAGAGCAAGTGGAAGTAGAAGGGTGAGGGAAAGGGAAAGGGGGAGGGGAAGGGGAAGCGGAAGAGGAAAGGGAAGGGGAAGCGGAAGGGGAAGGGTAAAGGGAAGCGGAAGGGGGAAGGGGGAAGGAGGAGTGGAAGCGGAAGGGAAGGGGAAGCGGGAGGGGAAGCGGGAGGGGGAAGCGGGAGGGGGAAGCGGGAGGGGAAGGGGAAGCGGAAGGGGAAGCGGAAGGGGAAGCGGAAGGGGAAGCGGAAGGGGAAGCGGCGGCGACTCGGGTCGCACGGGTCAGAGCGGAGCCGCCAGTTTCCGGAGGCGCCGGCGCCGCAGCTCGGCCGCGTCCGGCTCCTCCCCCTCCTGCTCTTCCTGCTCTTCCTCCTCCTCCTCCTCGGCGCCTTCGGCCTCACCGGCACCTGCGGGAGAACCAGTGCAGCGGTTCAAACCGGTTCAGACCAGTTCCAACCGGTTCAGACCAGTTAAAACCAGTTCAAACCCATCAAACCAACTCAAACCAGTTTCAAACCCGGTCAAGCCAATTAAACCGGTTCAAACCAATTCAAACCCATCAAACCAACTCAAAGCAGTTCAAACCGGTTCAAACCAGTTCAAGCCCATTAAACCAGTTCAAACCAATTCAAACTAATCAAACCGGCTCAAATCAGTTCAGACCCATCAAACCAACTCAAATCAGTTCAAACTGGTTCAAACTGGTTCAAGCCAATTAAACTGGTTCAAATCAGTTCAAACCCATCAAACCGGCTCAAACCAGTTCAAACCAATCAAACCGCTTCAAACCAATTCAAACCCATCAAAACGGCTCAAACCGGTTCAAACCAGTTCAAACCGATCAAAAAACCAGTTCAAACCAGTGCAGAGTGGTGTGAATCAGTGCAGACCGTATGAACCGGTACAGACGGGTACGAACCGGTGCAGACCAGTATGGACTGGTACAGATGGGTATGAACCAGTGCAGACTGGCATGAACCAGTAGAGACCAGTATAAACCAGTAGAGACCAGTATGAACCAGTATAGACCAGTACAGCCCAGTATGAACCGGTTCAGCCCGGTGTCCCGCACTCACCGGCGCTGGGGGCCGCGGAGGCTCCGGGGGGGTCGGGCTCCGCGCCGGGGGGGTCGCTGGGCCGGGCCGGACGGGGCGACCTGGGGAGACATCGGCAACCCCCAAACCCCGTGTCACCCCAACCCCAAACCCCGGGTGTCACCCCAAACCCCATTGTCACCCCAAACCCCGGGTGTCACCCAAACCCCATGTGTCACCCCAACCCCAAACCCCGGGTGTCACCCCAAACCCCATTGTCACCCCAAACCTCATTGTCACCCCAAACGCCCAAACTCTGTGTGTCAACCAAACCCTAAACCCCATGTGTCACCCTGTTTGTCACCTGTGTGTCACCCCATTTGCCACCCATTTGTCACCCCACAGCGGGTGTTGCGTAGCCCAGCGTGGCCAGCACCCCCAGGTACTGGTTGATCTGCAGCAAACCCCCGTGTGTCACCTCGTTTGTCACCCCATTTGTCACCCGTGTGTCAGCCCATTTGTCACCCGGAACCAGGTGTTGCGTGCCCCAGCGTGGCCAGCACCCCCAGGTACTGGTTGATCTGCAGCAAACCCCCGTGTGTTACCCCGTTTGTCACCCCATTTGTCACCCTGTTTGTCACCCTGCGGCGGGTGTCGCGTACCCCAGCGTGGCCAGCACCCCCAGGTACTGGTTGATCTGCAGCAAACCCCCGTTTGTCACCCGTTTGTCACCCATTACCGGGTGTCGCGTACCCCAGCGTGGCCAGCACCCCCAGGTACTGGTTGATCTGCAGCAAACCCCCGTTTGTCACCCGTGTGTCACCCCATTTGCCACCCTGAACCGTGTGTTGCGTACCCCAGCGTGGCCAGCACCCCCCAGGTACTGGTTGATCTGCAGCAAACCCCCGTGTGTCACCCTGTTTGTCACCCTGCGGCGGGTGTTGCGTACCCCAGCGTGGCCAGCACCCCCAGGTACTGGTTGATCTGCAGCAAACTCCCGTTTGTCACCCGTTTGTCACCCATTACCGGGTGTCGCGTACCCCAGCATGGCCAGCACCCCCAGGTACTGGTTGATCTGCAGCAAACCCCCGTTTGTCACCCGTGTGTCACCCCGTTTGTCACCCTGCGGCGGGTGTCGCGTACCCCAGCGTGGCCAGCACCCCCAGGTACTGGTTGATCTGCAGCAAACCCCCGTGTGTCACCCCGTTTGTCACCCTGCGGCGGGTGTTGCGTACCCCAGCGTGGCCAGCACCCCCAGGTACTGGTTGATCTGCAGCATGGCCGCATCCAGCAGCGTGTGGATGTTGTGCAGGCACTGCAGCCGCGCCTCCAGGTGCTGCCGCTCCTGCCCCTCCATGGCGCGCAGCTCCTCGGCCGTCAGCCCCGCGAAGCCGGCGGGCGGCACCGGCATCGGCGGCAGCCCTGCAACGGGGGGGAAACAGGGAAAAATGCGTTAAAATGGGTGAGGAATGGTTGAAAATGGGTGAAAAATGGGTGAGAAACAGGAGAGAAACGGGTGAGAAACAGGAGAGAAACGGGTGACAAATGGGTGACAAATGGGTGACAAATGGGCTCATCCAGCCGGCGGAACCGGCATCAGGGGGAGCCCTGGAATGGGGGGAAACGGGGGAAAATGGGGTGAGAAACGGGGTGAGAAACGGGGTGAGAAACGGGGTGAGAAACGGGGTGAGAAACGGGGTGAGAAACAGGTCAGAAATGGGTCAGAAATGGGGGTGAGAAATGGCTGAGAAATGGGCTCATCCAGCCAGCAGCACAGGCATAGGGGGGAGCCCTGGAAATGGGGTGAAAACGGGCTAAAATGGGTTAAAAAACGGGTGAAAACGGGCTCATCCAGCGGCGGCATCGAGTGAGCGAGTGGCCGCGTGGTGCCACCGCAGCCCGTGTTCACCCACAACAGAAATGACCCCAAAACCTTGTGTTTTCTTACCAAAAACAGGCGGCCACGGTGTCCCCAGCCAGGGGGGGGGCAGCGGCAGCCCCGGCGCTGCCGTCGGTTCCGCGGCGGCGCCGCCGGTGTCACCGGGACGGGGGGCGGCGCCTGCGGGGACAAAGGGGACATGAGCGCGGTTCGGGGGGCCCGTTTGGGGCCGTTTGGGGGGTTTTGGGGATGGGACTCACCGGGGGTGCCCGTTTGGGGCTGTTTGGGGGGTTTTGGGGATGGGACTCACCGGGGGCGCCGGTTTGGGGCAGTTTGGGGGTTTTGGGATGGGACTCACCGGGGGTGCCGGTTTGGGGCAGTTTGGGGGGTTTTGGGGATGGGACTCACCGGCGGTGCCGTTTTGGGGCCGTTTTGGGGGTTTTGGGGTGGGACTCACCGGGGGTGCCGGTTTGGGGCCGTTTGGGGGGTTTTGGGATGGGACTCACCGGGGGCGCCGGTTTCGGTGCCGGGGGGCGGGAACGGGGCGACTGGCGGCCAGAACGGGAACATTCCGGGGGGGAAGGGCGGCAGCAGCCCCTGCGGAACTGGGGGACCCCAGAACGCCCCCAATTGCCGGCGTTGGGGATCCCCAATATCCCAGAGACACATCCAGGGGCCCCCAATAACCTAAAGGCAGTTTCAGGTCCCCCCAATATCCCAGAGGCAGTTTTGGGGCCCCCCATTATAACAGAAGCAGTTTCAGGGCCCCCCAATATCCCAGAGGCAGTTTCAGGGCCCCCCCATTATACCAGAGGCAGTTTCAGGGCCCCCCAATGTCCCAGAGGCAGTTCCAGGCCCCCCCAATATCCCAAGGGCAGATCCAGACCCCCCAATATCCCAGAGGCACATCCAGGGCCCCCCAATATCAGATCCAGGTCCCCCCAATATCGCAGAGGCAGTTTCAGGGCCCCCCATTGTACCACAGGCAGTTTCAAGCCCCCCCACCGCACCCGAGGGCGGTTTCAGGACCCCCCCCCCCACCCATCCCAAGAAGCAGTTTCAAGGCTCCCCACTGCACAAAAGGCATTTTCAAGGATCCCCCGCCCCCCCCAAACTGCAGCTCCCGGGCCCCCCCCCCACCCCAACAGCTGGGAACTCACAGTTGGGGGGCTGCGGGGCCGGGGGGGGCCGGGGGGGCGCGGGGGGCTCGGGGGGCGGCGGCGGCGGCAGCGACGCGCGCAGCACGTCCATGCGGCACGTGGGGCACGTCTGCTGGCGCTGGAACCACGAGCGCAGGCAGCTGGGGGGGCACCGCGACATCAGGGGGGGCCCCAAAACCCCCCCACATCGGGGCTGCGGATGGGGGTCCCCAAACTGCCCCAAATTGGGGCTGGGGGGACACGGGGCAATAAGGGAGTCCCCAAAACCCCCCCACATCGGGGCTGCAGATGGGGGTCCCCAAACCGCCCCAAATCGGGGCTGGGGGGACACAGCGCAATGAGGGGGGTCCCCCAAATCCCCCCACATCGAGGATGGGGGGACACGGGGCCATCAGGGGGGGCCTGAACCCCCCCCCCCAAATCAGGGATGGGGGACTGGGGCCAATCAGGGGGGGGCCTGAACCCCCAAAACCTCCCCAAATCGGGGCTGGGGGGACACAGGGCAATGAGGGAGGTCCCCCAAATCGGGGTGCAGGGGCCATAGGACGATGACAGGGGTCCTTCCCACCAAAACTGGGGGTCCCCAAACCACCCCAAATCGAGGCTGCAGGGACACGGGGTGATGATGGGGGTCCCCAAATCAGGGGTGCAGGGACATGGGGGTGATGGTGGGGGTCCCCAAACCCCCCAAATTGGGGCTGGGGGGACAGGGGGCGCTGAGGGGGGTCCCCAAACTGCCCCAAATCGGGGCTGCAGGGACATGGGGCGATGAGGGGGGTCCCCAAATCAGGGGGTGCAGGGACATGGGGGTAATGATGGGGGTCCCCAAAGCCCCAAATCAGGGCTGCGGGGACATGGGGTGATCATGGGGGTCCAGAACCCCCAAATCGGGGCTGCAGAGACATGGGGTGATGATGGGGGTCCCCAAATCAGGGGTGCAGGGACATGGGACGATGACGGGGGTCCCCACAACTGGGGGGTCCCCAAACCACCCCAAATCGGGGCTGCAGGGACACGGGGTGATGATGGGGGGTCCCCAGATCAGGGGTGCGGGGACAGGGGGCGATGATGGGGGTCCCCAAACTGGGGTGTGGGGACACAAGGAGATGACAGGGGTATCCTGAACCCCCAAATCGGGGCTGTGGGGACCCGGGGTGCTGAGGGGGGTCACCAAACCTCCCCAAATTGGGGCTGGGGGGACACTGGGTGATGATGAGGGTCCCCCAAATCAGGGGTGCAAGGACATGGGGGTGATGGTGGGGGTCCCCATGCCGTCCCAAATCGGTGCTGGGGGGACATGGGGCGATGAGGGGGGTCCCCAAATCAGGGGTATGGGGACACAGGGCAATGAGGGGGGTCCCCAAATCGGGGCTGTGGGGACAGGGGGTGCTGAGGGGGGTCCCCCGAACCCCCAGACGGGGGTGCTCACCTGGTGTGGAAGATGTGGTTGCAGGGCAGGCGCTTGGCGCCCGTCACCATCTCCTCGCGGCAGATGATGCAGACGTTGTCGGCCGCCTGCAGCTCCTCGGCGCTGGCGTCCGGGGTACCTGCGGGGGCCACAACACCCAAAACGGCCGCTGTGCCGGCGCCCCGGGGGCCGCGGCGGCTCCGGGTGACGGGGGCCCGCGGCGCTCGAGACGCCTGCGGGCGCGCGGTCCCGCTTTGGGGTGTTTTCGGGGCGGGGGGAGCCACTCACAGGGTGTTCATGTTGCGGATGGCGCGGCGCGACATGATGGCGTCCGTCACGGCCTTCTTGAACTGCCTGCAATGACAGGGACCGACTGGGATTGACCAGGATCAACCGAGATCGACGGGGACCAACTGGGATCAATGGGGCCATCTGGGATCAACTGGGACCGACCGGGATCAACTGGGACCAACAGGGACCCAACCAGGATCAACTGGGACCGACTGGGATCAAGTGGGATCAACTGGGACCGACTGGGATCAATGGGACTGACCGGGATCAACTGGGAGCGACTGGGACCAACTGGGACCAATGGGGACCAACCGGGGAGAATCCAACTGGCACCAACTGAGGGGACCCAACTGGGGACCAACTGGGCATAAACTGGGACTAAGTGAGGGGATCCAACTCGGGGGGATCAACTGGGGGATCCAACTGGGGATTCAACTGAGGGGATCCAACTGGGACCAACTGGGATTAACTGAGGGGATCCAACTGGGGTGAGCCAACTGGGGGGGATCCAACTGGGGTGGGACCCAACTGCGGATCAACTGGGGGGATCCAACTGGGACCAACCGGGGATAAACTGGGACTAACTTGGGGGTCCAACTGGGGATCAACTGAGGGGATCCAACTGGGACCAACTGGGGGGATCCAACTGGGGGGGATCCAACTGGGATCAGCTGGGGATCAACTGGGAGGGATCCAACTGGGGACCAACCGGGGATCCAACCAAGGGAATCCAACTGGGACCAAGGGGATCCAACTGGGGTGAACCAACTGGGGGGATCCAACTGGGGGGGGATCCAACTGGGACCAACTGAGGGGATCCAACTGGGGGGACCCAACTGGGGACCAACTGGGGATAAACTGGGACTAAGTGAGGGGATCCAACTCAGGGGATCAACTGCGGGATCCAACTGGGGGGATCCAACTGGGATCAATGGGGGGGATCCAACTGGGGATCAACTGAGAGGATTCAACTGGGGATCCAACTGGGGGATCCAACTGGGGGATCCAACTGGGGGATCCAACTGGGGGGGATCCAACTGGGGACCAATTGGATCAACTGGGGATCCAACCAAGGGAATCCAACTGGGACCACGGGGATCCAACTGGGGTGAACCAACTGAGGGGGATCCAACTGGGGGGGATCCAACTGGGGATCAACTGAGACCAATTGGGGACCAACTGGGGATCAACTCGGACCAACTGAGGGGATCCAACTGAGGGGGACCCAACTGAGGGGACCCAACCAGGGGGACCCAACCAGGGGGACCCAACCAGGGGGACCCAACTGGAGGACCCAACTGGAGGGACCCAACTGGAGGACCCAACCTGGGGGACCCAACTGGAAGGACCCAACTGGAAGGACCCAACCGGGGGGACCCGAGCAGCCGGTGCCGCCGGAGGTGCCGCCGAACGCCGACTGACCTCATGGCCAAGTACATGGGGCGGATGGCGAAGAGCGGGAAGGTGTGGACTTTGATCATGATGGTCATGAACGCCATGTAGAGCAACACCTTGATGAACCCTGCGGGACAGCGGGACGCGCGGACACGGTCACGGACAGACGGACGCGGGACGGGCCCTCCGGGGGCAACTGGGACCTCTGGGGGCAACTGGGACCTCCGGGGGCAACTGGGACCTCTGGGAGCAACTGGGCCCATGTTCTTGGTCAACCAGAGGTTGGTTGACATAGATGGGACCTCTGGGGCCAATGGGCTCATGTTCTTGGTCAATCAAAGGATGGTTGAGGGGGGATGGGACCTCTGGGGTCAACTGGGACCTCTGGGTCAACTGGGACCTCTAGGGGTATCAGGTCCCATGTCCTTGGTCAACCAGAGGTTGGTTGACATAGATGGGACCTCTGGGGGCAACTGGGACCCCTGGGGACAACTGGGACCTCTGGGGACAACTGGGACCATATTTTTGGTCAACCAGAGCTTGGTTGAGATAGACGGGACCTCCAAGGTGATGGCACCTTCCCCATTGACTTGCACTCAACCTCCCAGTTACACCATCACATGGCGTCTACCGTCTTCGTTAATCGCCAACTAATTGAGCTCCGTAACGAGCTCCGGGGGACCAGGCCCAAGCGGGAAAGCCCCCAAAGCCCCCAGAGACCCCGAGTGGGGAGAGGGGGCGGCGGTACCGGTGAAGAGCTCGGTGTAGAGCATGTAGACGGCCTTGCTGTCCCACGGGTTCTCGTTCTGCAGGTCGATGGAGTGCAGCACGTACTTGACGAACACGGTGAGCACCATGGTGACCAGGATGGCGTACTGGGGGGACACGGCAGCGTGGGGCTCGCGGTGACGCCCCCGGCGATGCAGGGACACCCCCGGGGACGCCCCTGGTGTCATGGTGACGCCGCGGTGACGCGATAACACCCACGCTGACGCCTGCCCCCGGCCCACGGTGACAGCCCCAGTGACACGGTGACAGCCACGGTGACACGGTGATGCCCGTGGTGACGCCCCCAGTGACACCCCCAGTGATGCAGTGACGCCCCCAGTGACACCCCCAGTGTTGCGGTGACACCCCCAGTGATGCCCCTGGTGACGCCCCAGGTGTTGCGGTGACGCCCACGGTGACACCCGCGGTGACGACCCCGGTGACACCCCCAGTGTCATGGTGACACCCCCAGTGATGCCCCCTGGTGACCCCCCCAGTGATGCAGTGATGCCCAAGGTGACACCCCCAGTGACGCGGTGACACCCCTAGTGATGCCCTCGGTGACACCCCAGCTGTCGCAGTGACACCCCATGGTGACACCCATGGTGATGGCCCCGGCCCGTGGTGACACCCCCCGGTGACATGGTGACACCCCCGGTGTACGCCCGCCATGACGCCCCTGGTGTCGCGGTGACGCCTGCAGTGACACCCCCGGTGTCGCGGTGACGCCCCCGGTGACGCCCCTGGCCCGCGGTGACGCCCCCGGTGACGCCCCTGGTGTCGCGGTGACACCCCCAGTGACGCCCCCAGTGACACCCCAGGTGTCACAGTGACACCCCCCAGTGATGCTCCCAGTGACACCCCTGGTGTCCGCGGTGACACGCCCGGTGACGCCCCTGGCCCGCGGTGACGCCCCCGGTGACACCCCCGGTGTTGCAGTGACACCCATGGTGACGCCCCAGGTGTCGCGGTGACGCCCGCGGTGACGCCCCCAGTGACACGGTGACGCCCCCAGTGACGTGGTGACGCCCCCAGTGACGTGGTGACGCTCGCGGTGACACCCCCGGTGACACGGTGACGCCTCCGGTGACGCCGGCACCCACCTCGAAGCCGAAGACGAGCTGCACGGACGCTCCCCTCGTTAGGATGCTGTGGTACGCGTGGTTAACGAACAGGAAGTCCAGGAGGCCCAGGAGGAACATCAGCGCTGGGGTTAATTAGGGCGAGGCGTTAACGAGCCGCGAGGTCCGGAGGGGGAACCCCCAGAACTAAAGCTCTGTGGGTCGCACCCCAAAACTCATCAATCGCTCCCCAGTGGGGTCTACGGGCTCCATGCTAGTGAAGGGTTTAATTAACGCGTCCCACTAACGAAGGGTTTAATTAACGCATCCCACGTTTGGAGCCTTTTCTGTTTCTTGTGTCCTCACACTCACCAAAAAACACCAAAATTCCTTCAAATCAACCATTTTTGACTCCTAAATCCCCTCCCTCTGCGAGCTCGTTAACCCCACTGGTGTCATTAACGCTCCCTCATTAACCCCACTGGTATCATTAACCACCCACCTCGTTACCCCACCACTGTCATTAACGCCCCCTCGTTAACCCCACCACTGTCATTAACAAATCCTCATTAACCCCCCACCGGTGTCATTAGGGCCCCCTCGTTAACCCCACTGGCCTCATTAACATTCTCTCATTAACCCCCCACCAGTGTCATCAGGGCTCCCTCATTAACCCACGATGTCATTAACGCTCCCTCGTTAACGAGGGCGCTAATAGGGTCACTCACAGACGATGCGGAAGTGGAAGAGCCAGGAGATGTTGGGGCTCCGCTCCATCTGCCAAAAAGGGGGGAAATCAGCGGTTTTTTCCCAAAACGGGCGTTTTTGGGCCCGTTTTTGGGGCCCGTTTTCCCGCCCCCCCACTCACGAAGTCCACGCGGTCCTCGGCCAGCCAGTGGAAGCACTTGAGGAAGAGGAGGAGGGTGAAGAGCGCCACGAAGCGCGGGCTGAAGTCGTCGCGGAACACCGTGAAGGCCAAGCAGGTCTCGGTCACCGCGTACCACGAGCGCTCCAGGAGGTGCTGGGGACGGGTGAAAACAATGGGGTCAAACAATGGGGTCAAACAATGGGGTGAAACAATGGGGTCAAACAGTGGGGTCAAACAGTGGGGTCAAACAGTGGGGTCAAACAACGGGGTGAAACCAACGAGGTGAAACCAACGGGGTGACAATCAACGGGGTGACAATCAACGGGTGGAGACAACGGGGTGACAACAACGGGGTGGAAACAACGGGGTGGAAACAGTGGGGCGACAAAAATGGGTGGAAACCAATGGTGTGAAACAACGGGGTGAAACCAACGGGGTGACAATCAACGGGGTGACAATCAACGGGGTGACAACAATGGGGTGACAACAAGGGGGTGACAACAACGGGGTGACAACAACGGGGTGACAACAACGGGGCGACAAAAATGGGTGGAAACCAATGGTGTGAAACAACGGGGTGACAACAACGGGGTGACAACAACGGGGTGACAACAACGGGGTGACAACAACGGGGTGACAACAATGGGTAGAAATAATGGGTGGAAACAGTGGGGTGACAACAACGGGGTGAAACCAACGGGGTGGAAACAACGAGGGTGGAAACAACGGGGTGGAAACAACGGGGTGGAAACAACGGGTGGAAACAACGGGGTGAGGGCCCACCCGACCCCCCCCCAAAATGGCACCAGAACCTTCTTGGGGTTCAAAATCCCCCCCAAAATGGGTTCAGAATCCCCCCCAAAGCGGCACCAGAACCCTCCTGGGGTTCAGAATCCCCCAAAGTGGCAACAGAAACCCTCCTGGGGTTCAGAATCCCCCCAAAGTGGCACTGGAACCTTCTTGGGGTTCAGAACCCCCCGAAGCGGCCCCGGCCCCCCCGATGTCTCTCACCTCCATCTCGGCCGCGCGGAGCTGCCCGAAAAACACCTTCCCCATGAACTTGCCCAGCAGGAAAACCAGCACGAAGGCCTGGACGTACAGCACCTGCACGGGGGGCAGGGGCCCACGGCAATTTGGGGAGCAGCCGTGGGGTCCCCAGGGGGGTTTGGGGCTGGAGGGGGCAGCCGTGGGGTCCCCAGGGGGGTTTGGGGCTGGGGGAGCAGCCATGGAGTCCCCATGTTGTTTGGGGTTGGGGGAGCAGCCGTGGGGTCCCCATGTGGGTTTGGCGCTTTGGGGGCAGTGATGGGGTCCCTATGTGGATTTGGGGCTGGGGGGCAGTGAGGGGTCCCCATGGGGGTTTGGGGCTGGGGGGGGCAGCCGTGTGGTCCCCATGTGAATTTGGGGCTGGGGCAGCAGTGATGGGGTCCCCACATGAATTTGGGGGGGCAGTGATGAGGTCCCCATGTGAATTTGGGGCTGGGGGGGGGCAGCCATGGGGTCCCCACGCGGGTTCAGGGCTCCCATGGGCTCCCAACGGGCGTCCGCAGCGTTTCGGTTGACGCCAAACGCCCCGTTTTGGCCCCAGAAAGCAGAAGTGGCCGCCATGGCCGCCCCGTCCCGTTCCGCATGGCAGAGCCCCCCCTTCCTTAATTAACTGCGCGCGGTTAACGAGCAAACGGGCACTCACGGCCATGCTGGGGCTGGACTTGGTGAGATACACCACGGTGGGGTAGAACTGGTGCTTGAGGTAATAGGCGTGCGCCACCACGGCCGTGGTGAGCGCCAGGCTGCCGGCCATCACCGCCGCCGTGCACAGCATGGCCTGCGAACACCGCGACAACACCCTGACAACACCCCGACAACAGCCCGCGTCACAACCCAACAGCCGCCGCACAGGTGTGGAAACACCACACCACACCAGGCTGCCGGCCATCACCACCGCCGTGCACAGCATGGCCTGCGAACAGCCGGACAACACCCTGACAACACCTCGACAACACCCTGCGTCACAACCCAACAGCCGCCGCACAGGTGTGGAAACACCACACCACGCCAGGCTGCCGGCCATCACCACCGCCGTGCACAGCATGGCCTGCGAACACCGCGACAACACCCTGACAACACCCCGACAACAGCCCGACAACACCCCGCGTCACAACCCAACAGCCGCCGCACAGGTGTGGAAACACCACACCACACCAGGCTGCCGGCCATCACCACCGCCGTGCACAGCATGGCCTGCGAACAGCCGGACAACACCCTGACAACACCCCGACAACACCCTGCGTCACAACCCAACAGCCGCCGCACAGGTGTGGAAACACCACACCACGCCAGGCTGCCGGCCATCACCACCGCCGTGCACAGCATGGCCTGCGAACACCGCGACAACACCCTGACAACACCCCGACAACAGCCCGACAACACCCCGCGTCACAACCCAACAGCCGCCGCACAGGTGTGGAAACACCACACCACACCAGGCTGCCGGCCATCACCACCGCCGTGCACAGCATGGCCTGCGAACAGCCGGACAACACCCTGACAACACCTCGACAACACCCTGCGTCACAACCCAACAGCCGCCGCACAGGTGTGGAAACACCACACCACGCCAGGCTGCCGGCCATCACCGCCGCCATGCACAGCATGGCCTGCGAACACCGCGACAACACCCTGACAACACCCCGACAACACCCCGCGTCACGACCCAACAGCCGCTGCACAGGTGTGCGCCAAATGTTACCTGATTGTCCCCAAATCTTCCCACCAAATGTCACCTGGTTGTCCCCAAATCCTCCCCCCAAATGTCACCCCCTTGTCCCCAATTGTTGCCTGTTTGTACCCAAATCTTCCCCTCAAATGTCACCCCCTTGTCCCCAAATCCTCCCCCCAAATGTCACCTGTTTGTCCCCAAATCTTTCCCCCCAAATGTCACCTGTTCGTCCCCAAATCTTCCCCCTAAATGTCACCCGATTGTCCCCAAATCCTCCCCCCAAATGTCACCCCCCTGTCCCCAAAACCTCCCCCCAAATGTCACCCCCTTGTCCTCAAATCTTCCCCCAAATGTCACCCCGTTGTCCCCAGTTGTTACCTGTTTGTACCCAAATCTTCCCTCTAAATGTCACCTGGTTGTCCCCAAATCTTCCCCAAATGTCACCCCCCTGTCCCCAAGTTTTCCCCCCAAATGTCACCTGTTTGTCCCCAAATCTTCCCCCCTAATGTCACGTGTTTCTCCCCAAACGTCACCCCCCTGTCCCAAATCCTCCCCCCAAATGTCGCCTGTTTGCCGCCCCCTCTCTCCAAGCGCCCCCGCCTTGTCCCTGTCCCCACCCCCCTGTCCCCCCTCGGCCCCAACTTTCCCGCCCCCCAAGTGTCCTCACGTCCCCTCGTCCCCCCCCCCCAATGCCCCCCCCCCCAGTGTCCCCGTCCCCCTCAGCCCCCCGCCCCCCCCGTCTCCCTCCCCCACCGAGGGGCCCAACGTGTCCCCGCCCCCCGGGCCCGTCCCGCCGCTCCCGCCCCCCTCAGTCCGCGCTGCCCCCGCGCCTCCAATTGTCCCCAATTGTCCCCAATTAACTCACTGGGATGGAGCCGGAGCCGCCGCCGCCGCCTCCCTCAGACCGCTCCTCCACCGGAAGCGCCTCAGCGCGCGACACCTCACTTCCGCCCGGGCCGCACCACCCGCGGAAAGGGGGGGGAACCACAGGGTGTCACGTCCCCCCATGCTCTGCTCCCCACTCAACTCCCCATAACGGACCCCTCTCGAGGGAGACGCTGAGGGTTCTCCTTTCCCGCCCGATCCCACGCGCGGCGTGTGGGGCCCACGAGCACCCGCAAACCCGCTGGGTTGCCCCACCCCTCACGGCCGCGCTTGGTACGGTCCGAGCTGCCGCGCAGCCTCAGCCTGGGTGGGCGGGAACGCCGAAGGGCCCGTGTCTCGCTCTCATTGGTCGGCCCGCGCGGCGCTCGGCCAATCAGAAAAATCCCCCGCGAGGCCCCGCTGAATCGGCAGCTGTTGCAGGTGAGGGGCGGGAGGAGCGACGAGGGACCCAAACTGGCCCGCATTTGCCCTTTTTAGCCCAACTCTCTGCTGAAAAACGCTTAATTTAATTAAATCAATTTAATATGCCACGGGGTTGGGGGGGTGAGCCCCAAATAACGCTGCGGGGGAGTGGGTGACCGCAAAATCGCCTGGTTTTCCCCCAAAACCCCGCAGGTGATGGCGACAGATCCGAGCACGGGGCGTGGGGGCGAGAGCGCCCCCAAAATACAGCGGGGCCACGCCCCCGCTGACCACGCCTCCGTGCTGGCCACGCCTCCATGGCCCCGCCACGCCCCCGTGCTGGCCACGCCTCCCTGCTGGCCACGCCTCCATTGCCGCGCCACGCCCGCACTGGCCACGCCCCCATTGCAGCGTCACGCCCCGGTGCTGGCCACGCCCCCATTGCCACACCACGCCCTCACCATGACCACGCCCACAGTGCCGCGCCACGCCCCCCCGCGCTGGCCACGCCCCCTCCATATTAGTCACGCCCCCGCTGGCCCGCCCACCGTCAGGCCCCGCCCACCCGTGGGGGGGGTGGGGGGGGGCACCTCCTGTTCCTGCTCCAAAACCCGCTGAAGTCGCCCCAAAACGCACCGACCCGCCGCCCCAAAAGCCGCCGCTTTCACCCCAAAACGCGCCCGAGAATCGGCCACAATTGGCCCACGCCCTCAACGCCCATTTTCTTCCCCTCAAAGTCGGCAAATCGGGGGTTTTAACCCAAAATTCCCCTTCGCCGAACCGGATCGCTCTAATTTATGGTGGTTTTTTTTCCTTATTATTGCTTATTTTGGTCAATTTTTCCCCCATTTCTAAACCGCCGTGAGTCGCTATTGCCCTAAATCGCGGCTTTTCCACCCATTTTTAACCCCAAAACTCCGCTCTCGTGTTGGGGGGGGGGTTGTGACACCCTCCTGGGGACACTGAACCCCCCCCCCCGCCCCCCCAGCCCCGTTTTCATGCAAAAAGAGGGGAAAACGGGCAAACTGAGCGTCCCCACGTCCCGCCCCCCCCCTCGCTGTCCCCATGTCCCCCCCATTATCCCCGCCCCCCCCCCCCTTGCAATGCGACAAAACCCCCGCAGCCCCAGGAGGCGCCAAAACCGCCCAAACGGCCCCAAAATCCACCCCCCCCCCCCCCAAATTCCCGCGTGTTCCCCCCCCCATTCCCCCCCCCCCCCCGCGCCCTTGGCGGGACCATTCGGGGCGGGGCGGGGGGGGGTCACCCCGCTTCCTCCTTCCTGCTCCAGCGGCCGCTTCCACACACCTTTTGGGGGTGGGTTTTCTTTTTCCCGCTTTTACCCAAAATCGGCGACTTTGGGAGCGTCGCGGCCCCTCCCCCCCCACGAGGTACGTCCTGTGTCCCCCCGCCCGGGAAGAAAACGGGGGCAAAAAACGGCCAAAACGGGCAAAAACGGCTGCGGGGGTTCGGTTGTGGAACCGGGGGGGGGGGTGGGAGGGGGCTGGGGGGGGGACACCCTGTTAATGAAGAAACTCATTAGTGAGAAGTTGTTAATGAGGAATCTCCCCCAACGGCTGCAAATTGGGCCCAAAACTGCCCCCCCCCCGCCCCCCCCACTTTTGGGGACAATTGGGGTGTCCCCACCCCCCCCCAGCAGTTCTAATTAGTGCTTAATTAGCCCCCCTAATGCTTAACACCCCCAGAGCTTCGTTAACACCCCCAATGCTTTATTAACCCACCAGAGCTTCATTAAGCCCTCTAGTGCTTAATTAATACCCCCCATGCTTCATTAACACCCCCAGAGCTTCATTAACCCCCCCAGACCTTCGTTAACCCCCCCCAATGCTTCATTAACCCCCCCAATGCTTCATTAACACCCTCAGTGCTTAATTAACGGCCCCAGTGCTTCATTAACCTCCCCAAGGCTTAATGAAGCTCCCCCAATGCTTAATGAAACCCCTCCATGGTTAATTAAGCGCCTCCATGGTTAATTAATCTCCCCCAATGCTTAATTAAACACCTCCATGGTTAATTAAGCACCTCCATGGTTAATTAAGGCGTTAACGAGTCGCCCACACCCCAACAGGCCCGACCAGTTTTGGGGCCGTTTCCTCATGTTTTGGGGCCCCCAGAATTGGCCATTTTTACATTTTTTGGGGCGTTTTCCCCCAAATTTCCCCAAAACCTCAAAATCTTCACCCCGGTTCCCCCCAAAATTCCATTTTAACCGATTTTCCCCGGTTTTGCCCCATTTTCCCCTCGTTTTCCCCAATGTCCGATCCCATGGTGCCCGCGTTCCACTCCGGGTTCATTTTAACCCCGTTTTAACCAATTTTCCCCTTTTTTCCCCAATTTTTCCCGCAGATGTCCGATCCCATGGTGCCTGTGTTCTTCTCCGGGTTCACATTAACCCCATTTTAACCGATTTCCCCCGTTTTTCCCTCATTTTCCCCAATGTCTGATCCCATGGTGCCCGCGTTCCGCTCCAGGTTCACATTCACCCCGTTTTAACCGATTTCCCCCGTTTTTTCCCCATTTTCCCGCAGATGTCCGATCCCATGGTGCCCGTGTTCTTTTCCGGGTTCATTTTAACCCCATTTTAACCAATTTCCCCCGTTTTTTCCCCATTTTCCCGCAGATGTCCGATCCCATGGTGCCCGCGTCCACTCCAGGTTCACATTAACCCCGTTTTAACCGATTTTCCCCCTTTTTCCCCAAATTTTCCCCAATGTCCGATCCCATGGTGCCTGTGTTCTTCTCCGGGTTCACATTAACCCCATTTTAACCGATTTCCCCCGCTTTTCCCCCATTTTCCCCCAATGTCCGATCCCATGGTGCCCGCGTTCCACTCCGGGTTCACATTCACCCCGTTTTAACAGATTTCCCCCGTTTTTTCCCCGTTTTTTCCCCATTTTCCCGCAGATGTCCGATCCCATGGTGCCCGCGTTCCGCTCCGGGTTCACATTAACCCCATTTTAACCGATTTCCCCCGTTTTTTCCCCATTTCCCCGCAGATGTCTGATCCCATTGTCCCCGCGTTGCACTCCGGGTTCACATTCACCCCGTTTTAACCGATTTTCCCCGTTTTTTCCCCATTTTCCCGCAGATGTCCGATCCCATGGTGCCCGCGTTCCACTCCGGGTTCACTTTAACCCCATTTTAACCGATTTCCCCCGTTTTTGCCCCGTTTTTCCCCCATTTTCCCGCAGATGTCCGATCCCATCGTGCCCGTGTTCTGCTCCGGGGTTTCGGCGCAGCTGCAGCGGGCGCGCGCGCGGGCGGAGGGATCCGGGCGGCACGAGGCGGCGCTGCGGTTCCAGGGCCAGGACTACTTGCGGCTGGCGGAGGAGGCGCGGCGCGCGGGGACGCTGTTCCGAGACCCCGCCTTCCCCGCCGGCCCCGCCTCCCTCGGCTTCCGCGACCTCGGGCCGGCGGGCGCTAAGACCCGGGGCGTCACCTGGAAGCGGCCCCCGGTCCGAGCCGCTAATGGGCGCTAATGAGCGCTAATTGGGGGGTTAATTGGGGCACTGGCGGCGCGGGGAGTGGGCGAGGGGTTAATTAATGAGCTAATGGTCCGCGGGGAATGGATGAGGGGTTGATAATGAACTAATAACGGCCCACAATGAGTGGGGAGTGAGGGGTTAATTGATGGACTAATTAATGGCACACGGTGGGTGGGGTTAATTAATTAACGAATTAACGGCTCAGTGTGAGTGGGGAATGAGGGGTTAATTAACGAGCTAATTAACGGCCCATGGTGGGTGGGGAATGAGGGGTTAATTAATGAGCTAATTAACAGCTCACTGTGAGTGGGGAATGAGGGGTTAATTGATGAACTAATTAATGGCACACGGTGGGCGGGGTTAATTAATGAACTAATTAACAGCCCATGGTGGGTGGGGTTAATTAATGAATTAATTAACGGCCCAAGGTGGGTGGGGTTAATTGATGAACTAATTAACGGCCCATGGTGGGTGGGGCTGATTTTGGGTCATTTTGGGCCGATTTGGGCTGTTCCAGAGCTGTGTCCCCACCCCCAGTTCCCCGTGGTGACTTTGGGTCATTTTGGGCCGATTTTGGGTCATTTTGGGCTGATTTTGGCTGTTCCAGGAGCTGTGTCCCCACCCCCAGTTCCCCGTGGTGATTTTGGGTCGTTTTGGGCCGATTTTGGGTCATTTTGGGCTGATTTTGGCTGTTCCAGGAGCTGTGTCCCCAACCCGCAGTTCATCGTGGACGGCGCCACCCGCACCGACGTTTGCCAGGGGGCTCTGGGTACGACCAATTTGCCCAATTTTCCTCCTTTTTGCCCCAAAACGGGGCTTCACCAATCGAGCCTCATTTCCCCAAATCGGGTTTCATTTCCCCACCCCAATCCTGTGTGGTTTTTGCCCAATTCTGTGTGTTTTCACCCCAAAGTGTCTGCTGGCTGCTGGCGCCATCGCTCCCTCTCACTTACCCTATTTTTGCCCAATTTCCCATGTTTTCACCCCAAAGGGGACTGCTGGCTGCTGGCGCCATCGCTCACTCATAATCACCCTATTTTTGCCCAATTCTGTGTGTTTTCACCCCAAAGCGTCTGCTGGTGCCATCGCTCCCTCACACTTACCCTATTTTTGCCCAATTCTGTGTGTTTTTGCCCCAAAGGGGACTGCTGGCTGCTGGCGCCATCGCTCCCTCACACTTACCCTATTTTTGCCCAATTCTGTGTGTTTTCACCCCAAAGCGTCTGCTGGTGCCATCGCTCCCTCACACTTACCCTATTTTTTGCCCAATTCTGTGTGTTTTTGCCCCAAAGGGGACTGCTGGCTGCTGGCGCCATCGCTCCCTCTCACTTACCCTATTTTTGCCCAATTTCCCATGTTTTCACCCCAAAGGGGACTGCTGGCTGCTGGCGCCATCGCTCACTCATAATCACCCTATTTTTGCCCAATTCTGTGTGTTTTCGCCCCAAAGGGGACTGCTGGCTGCTGGCGCCATCGCTCACTCACACTTACCCTATTTTTGCCCAATTCTGTGTGTTTTCGCCCCAAAGGGGACTGCTGGCTGCTGGCGCCATCGCTCACTCACACTTACCCTATTTTTGCCCAATTCTGTGTGTTTTTGCCCCAAAGGGGACTGCTGGCTGCTGGCGGCCATCGCGTCGCTGACGCTGAGCCCGCAGCTGCTGCAGCGCGTGGTGCCGCCGGGCCAGAGCTTCCAGCGCGGCTACGCCGGCATCTTCCACTTCCAGGTGCGCCAAATCCCCCATTTCCACCCAATCTGGGGCTTCCGCCCCCATTTCCCCCCAACCCCATTTCCCCCCACCCCCATTTCCCCCAATTTCTCCCCATTTCTCCCCTAAACCCATTTCCACCCCATTTCCCCCCATTTCCCCCAAACCCCACTTCCCCCATTTCCTCCAAACCCCATTTCACCCCAATTTCCCCCCATTTCCCTAATTTCCCCCCAACGACATTTCCCCCCCGTTTCTCCCCTAAACCCCATTTCCCCCCAATTTTCCCCCAATTTCACCCCACTTCCCCCAACCCCCATTTCCCCAATTTCTCCCCATTTCTCCCCTAAACCCCATTTCCACCCCATTTCCCCCCATTTCCTCCAAGCCCCATTTCCCCCCATTTCCTCCAAATCTCATTTCACCCCATTTCACCCCATTTCCCCCCAAACCCCCAATTTCCCCCAATTTCCCTCCATTTCCCCCAAGCCCCATTTCCCCCCACTTCCCCCCATTTCCTCCAAACCTCATTTCATCCCATTTCCCCCCAAACCCCCAATTTTCCCCCATTTCCCCCCATTTCCCCCAAGCCCCATTTCCCCCCATTTCCTCCAAACCTCATTTCACCCCATTTCCCCCATTTCCCCCAATTTCCCCCATTTCCCTCAATTTCACCCCATTTCCCCCCAACCCCCATTTCCCCCAATTTCTCCCCTAAACCCCAATTTTCCCCCCATTTCCCCAAGCCCCCGTTTCCCATTTCCTCCAAACTCCATTTCCTCCAAACCTCATTTCCTCCCCAATCCCCAATTTCCGCCGATTTCCCCCTAAAGCCATTTCCCCAATTTCACCCCATTCCCCCAATTTTCCCCCATTTTCCCCAACCCCATTTCCCCCCATTTCCTCCAAACCCCATCTCACCCCATTTCCCCCCAAATCCCCTATTTCCCCCCATTTCCCCCCATTTCCCCAATTTCTCCCCATTTCCCCAATTTCACCCCATTTCTCCCAATTCCCCCCATTTCCCCCCAACCCCATTTCCCCCAATCCCAATTTCCCATTTCCTCCAAACCCCAATTTCCCCCCCAACCCCATCTCCCCCATGTTCCCCCATTTTTGGGGCAGATCTGCCCGTTTTCCACACGTCCGGACGCGGTTGTCGCCCCATTTCCCCCACACCCCCCATTTTTGGGGCAGATCTGGCAGTTTGGCGAGTGGCTGGACGTGCTGGTGGACGACCTGCTGCCCACGTCCCCCCATTGCCCCCCCACATCACCCCATCTACCCCCATTTTTGGGGCAGATCTGCCCATTTGCCGCATGTCCAGATGCGGTTGTCACCCCATCTCCCCCATGTCCCCCCATTTTTGGGTCAGATCTGCCCATTTGCCGCATGTCCGGACGCGGTTGTCACCCCACGTCCCCCATTTTTGGGGCAGATCTGACCGTTTGCCGCATGTCCAGATGTGGTTGTCACCCCATGTCCCCCCATTTTTGGGGCAGATCTGGCAGTTTGGCGAGTGGCTGGACGTGCTGGTGGACGACCTGCTGCCCACGTCCCCCCATTGCCCCCCACATCCCCCCATTTCCCCCCATGTCCCCCCATTTTTGGGTCAGATCTGCCCATTTGCCACATGTCCGGATGCGGTTGTCACCCCATTTCCCCCATATCACCCCATTTTTGGGTCAGATCTGGCAGTTTGGCGAGTGGCTGGACGTGGTGGTGGACGACCTGCTGCCCACGCGGGACGGGCGTTTGCTCTTCGTGCACTCGGCCGAGGGCTCCGAGTTCTGGTCGGCGCTGCTGGAAAAAGCCTATGCCAAGTAACCCCTCCCCCACCCACCACTCCCCCCACCCCCGAAGCCCCGTTTTGGGCCGAAAAGCGTCGGGATGGGGTGACGCGGCGCCGCGCAGGGTCAACGGCTGCTACGAGGCGCTGGCGGGCGGCAGCACGGCCGAGGGCTTCGAGGATTTCACCGGCGGCGTCACCGAGAGCTTCGACCTGCGGCGCCCGCCGCGCGGGCTCTTCGGCATCGTGCTCGAGGCGCTGGAGCGCGGCTCCCTGCTCGGCTGCTCCATCGACGTGAGTTTGGGGGGAAATCTCACCGTTTTGGGGCTTAAACTGCAGTTCTGTGTGCTCAGATGCTCCATTGACATGAGGTTTGGGGTGAAAACTTGCGGTTTTGGGGCTTAAACTGCGGTTCTGGCTGCTCCATCAACGTGAGTTTTGGGGGCAGAACTCACCGTTTTGGGTTTAAACTGCAGTTCTGACTTCTCCATCAAAATGAGTTTTGGGGTGAAAACTTGCGGTTTTGGGGATTAAACTGCAGTTCTGGCTGCTCCGCTGCTCCATCGACGTGAGTTTTGGGGGGAAAACCTGCGTTTTTGGGCTTAAACTGCGGTTCTGGCTGCTCAGATGCTCCATTGACATGAGTTTGGGGTGAAAACTTGCGGTTTTGGGGCTTAAACTGCGGTTCTGGCTGCTCCATCGATGTGAGTTTTGGGGGGAAAACCTGTGGTTTTGGGGCTTAAACTGCGGTTCTGGCTGCTCCATCGATGTGAGTTTTTGGGGGGAAAATTCATGGTTTTGGGGCTTAAACTGCGGTTCTGGCTGCTCCATCGACGTGAGTTTTGGGGGGAAAACTCGTGGTTTTGGGGCTTAAACTGCAGTTTGGGCTGCTCCATTGACGTGAGTTTTGGGGTGAAATCTCACCGTTTTGGGGCCTTAAATTGCCGTTCTTTGGCCTCTAAAACTGCTGCTTTGGGTCTTGAAAATTCCCAGGTTTGGGTCTTGAAAGTTGCCATTTTTGGGTGTTTTGAATCCCTGTTTCCGGGTGTTCCAACCCCACACCATTGGATCCCAAAGTGGCTGTTTCCGGGTGTTCCAACCCCCCACCGTTGGGTCCCAAAGTGGCCGTTTTTGGGTGTTTCCTGCAGATCACAAGCGCACGGGACATGGAGGCCGTGACCTTCAGGCAGCTGGTGAAGGGCCACGCGTACTCGGTGACGGGCGCCCAACAGGTCAGTGGGGCCGCGTTTTGGGGTGAAAACGGTGCTTTTAGGGCCACATGTACTCAATGCCGGGTACTTGGTGGGTGTGCGGGGCCACGTTTTGGGGTGAAAACGGCCGTTTTGGGGTGAAAACGGCTGTTTTGGGGCCACACGTACTCAGTGCTGGGCGCCTGGTGGGTGTGCGGGGCTGCGTTTTGGGGTGAAAATGGCCGTTTTGGGGTGAAAACGGCTGTTTTAGGGCCACATGTACTTAGTACCGGGCACCTGGTGGGTGTGCACCGATTCGAGCATCCGTTTCCTTTGGGGTGAAAACAGCCATTTTTGGGGCAAAATGGTGGTTTTAGGGCCACGCGTGCTCGGTGGCGGGTACCCAGTGGGTGCGCAGGGCCGCGTTTTGGGGCAAAAACGGCTGTTTTGGGGTGGAAAACAGCGACTTTGGGGTCATGCGTACTCAGTGCCAGGTGCCCAGTGGGCGTGCGGGGCTGCGTTTTGGGGCAAAAACGGCTGTTTTGGGGTGAAAACGCTGGTTTTGGGGCCACACATACTTAGTACTGGGTGCCTGGTGGGTGTGCGGGGCCGCGTTTTGGGGTGGAATGGGCAGTTTTGGGGTGGAAAACGGCGACTTTGGGGTCACGCGTACTCAGTGCCAGGTGCCCAGTGGGTGTGCGGTGCCGCGTTTTGGGGTGAAAACAGCGGTTTTGGGGCCCCACGTACTTGGCGCCGGGTGGCTGGCGGGAGCGCAGGGCCACGTTTTGGGCTGAAAACGGCCGTTTTTGGCGGTGCGGGGCGCCGCCGGCCGCAGGTGCCGTTCCGCGGGCAGACGCTGCCGCTGGTGCGCTGTGCGCAACCCCTGGGGCGAGGTGGAGTGGACGGGGCCCTGGAGCGACAGGTGAGCCCCGCACCCCACCGCCGCTAATTAGCGCAGCTCGTTAGCGCGGCGCCTCATTAGCGCCCGCGTCCCGCAGCTCGGCCGAGTGGGCCGCGGTGGAGCCGGCGCTGCGCCAGCAGCTCCTGGTCAAGATGGAGGACGGCGAGTTCTGGTGAGCGAAAAGCCATCGATCCCCCCCCAAAAAAGGCGCCGCTTTTGGGGGTGACTCACCGCCGGCTCGTCCGCGGGCAGGATGGCGTTCCCGGATTTCCTGCGCGAGTTCACGCGGCTGGAGATCTGCAACCTGACGCCGGACGCGCTGCAGTCGCGCCGGTTCCGCGCCTGGAACACGCAGCTGCTGGAGGGCTCGTGGCGCCGCGGCAGCACCGCCGGCGGCTGCCGCAACTTCCCCGGTGCGCACACACCAGGACCCCCCGGCCACGGCGGCTTCAGCCGCAACTCAACGCGGCTTTGGGTCCTCAGCCACTTTCTGGATCAACCCGCAGTTCAAGATCCGGCTGGAGGAGGTGGACGATGCCGGCGACGGTGACGGCGACAGGGAGCGCGGCTGTAGTTTTCCTGCTGGCGCTGATGCAGAAGCACCGGCGCCGCGAGCGCCGCTACGGCAAGGACATGGAGACCATCGGATTCGCCGTCTACGAGGTAACGGCCGCGCCGGCACGCGGGGTCAGCCGGGGTCACTCGCTGCCAGCACATGGCATCACCTGGTGTCAGTCAGTGTCACTCAGTTGGTGTCACCCAGTGCCACTTGGTGCCACTGCACAGTGTCAGTTGGTGTCACTCGGAGCTACCACACGGTGTCAGTCAGCGTCCCCCAGTGTCAGTCAGAGCCACTGCGCAGTGTCAGTCGGTGTCACTTGGAGCCACCACACGGTGTCAGTCAGTGTTCCCCAGTGTCAGTCGGTGTCAGTCAGAGCCACCGCACGGTGTCAGTCGGTGTCACTTGGAGCCACTGCACGGTGTCAGTCGGTGTCACTCGCAGCCACCATACGGTGTCAGTCGGTGTCACTCGGAGCCACTGCACAGTGTCAGTCAGTATCCCCAAGTGTCAGTCGGAGTCACAGCACGGTATCAGTTGGTGTCCCCCCAGTGTCAGTCGGTGTCACTTGGAGCCACCACACAGTGTCAGTCGGTGTCACTCAGAGCCACCACACGGTGTCAGTCAGTGTTCCCCAGTGTCAGTCGGTGTCAGTCAGAGCCACCGCACGGTGTCAGTCGGTGTTCCCCAGTGTCAGTGGGTGTCAGTCAGAGCCACCGCACGGTGTCAGTCGGCGTCCCCCGGTGTCAGTTGGTGTCACTCGGAGCCACCGCACGGTGTCAGTCGGTGTTCCCCAGTGTCAGTCGGTGTCAGTCAGAGCCACCGCACGGTGTCAGTCGATGTTCCCCAGTGTCACTCGGAGCCACCGCATGGTGTCAGTCGGTGTTCCCAGTGTCAGTCGGTGTCAGTCAGAGCCACCGCATGGTGTCAGTCGGCGTCCCCTGGTGTCAGTCGGTGTCAGTCAGAGCCACCACACAGTGTCAGTCGGTGTTCCTCACTGTCAGTGGGTGTCAGTCAGAGCCACCGCACGGTGTCAGTCGGCGTCCCCGGTGCGACACGTCTCTGCTTTCCCCGCAGGTCCCTCCTGAGGTTGGTTCCACCCCCGGCGCCCCCGTTCCCGCGGGTCAGCCGCGCTGCGCGGCCCCCCTGACCGGCCCCCCGTTTCCCGGCCCCCGCCGTGGGGCTGGGGGGCGTTTTCAGCTGGCGGGGCAGTCGGGGCTGCACCTGAAGCGCGAGTTCTTCCTGGCGCACGCGTCGCGCGCGCGCTCCGAGCACTTCATCAACCTGCGCGAGGTCAGCGCGCGCCTGCGCCTGCCGCCCGGCGACTACCTGGTGGTGCCGTCCACCTACGAGCCCGACCGCGAGGGCCGACTTCGTGCTGCGCGTCTTCTCCGAGAAACGCGCCGGCACCGAGTAAGCGCCGCCGCCGCCGCCGCCGCCTCGTTAGCGCTAACGAGCCGCCCCCCGCGCCCGGGCTCACCCGCGCTGTCCCGCAGGGAGATGGACGACGGGATCCAGGCGACGCTGCCGGACGAGGTGAGACGGGCGCTGGCGGAGCTGCGGCCGCGCCGCGCCGCCCGCTCACCAAAACGGGCGCGTTTGTCCTCAGAAAGTGCTCTCGGAGGGAGAGATCGACGAGAACTTCAAGCAGCTCTTCAAGCAGCTGGCGGGGCCGGTGAGGGGGACACGGGGACACGGGGGCAGCGAGTGATGGGGGTGACGCAGGTGACACGGGTGACGCAGGTGACACGGGTGATGCAGGTGGCACAGGTGGCAGCGGGTGATGCGGGTGATGCAGGTGGCAGCAGGTGATGCAGGTGACACAGGTGGCAGCGGGTGATGCAGGTGACAGCAGGTGATGCGGGTGACGCAGGTGACATGGGTGACAGCGGGTGATGCGGGGTGACACAGGTGACAGCGGCTGATGCAGGTGACAGCGGCTGATGTGGGTGATGCAGGTGACAGCGGCTGATGCGGGGTGACACGGATGGCAGTGGGGTGATGTGGGTGACGCAGGTGGCAGCGGGTGACACAGGTTGCAGTGGGTGACGCAGGTGACATGGGTGACAGCAGGTGATGCGGGGTGACAGAGGTGACAGCGGCTAATGTGGGTGACGCAGGTGACAGCGGGTGATGTGGGTGACACAGGTGGCAGCGGGTGACACAGGCGACACAGGTGACAGCGGGGTGATGTGGGTGACACAGGTGACAGCAGGTGACGCAGGTGACACAGGTGACAGCGGGTGACACAGGTGACAGCGGGTGACAGCGGGTGACAGGGGTGACAACAGGCGAACCCCATTTGTGTCCCCAGGACATGGAGATCAGCGTGGCGGAGCTCCAGACCATCCTCAACCGCATCATCGCCAAACGTGAGATTTCGGGGGGTTCACCCTGTGGAAGAAGAACCATTTTTGGGGTTACTAATTGCTCTGGCGGTTCGTTAACACCCTCGCGGCTCATTAACACCCCCATCAACGCGGCTCTTTGCAGATAAAGACCTGCGCACCAAAGGCTTCAGCACCGAGTCGTGCCGCAGCATGGTCAACCTCATGGACGTATCCACCCCCAACGTGGTTTTGGGGGGACACCCCCGTCCCCATGGGGGGTGACACCCCCAGGACCCCCCCAAAACACCCCCAAACCCCCCAATTTCCTTAACCCCAATGCCCACAGAAAGACGGCAACGGCAAAACTGGGCCTGGTGGAGTTCAACGTGCTGTGGAACCGCATCCGCAACTACCTGGTGGGGCTGGGGGGTCGCCGTGTGAACCGGGGGGGGTCAGGGCACTCCGGGGTCCCTCCCCCACGGGTGACCCCTCCTTGCGTTGTTTTTTTTTGGGGGGTTTTGCGGCTTTCAGGCCATTTTCCGCAAGTTCGACGTGGACAAGTCGGGGAGCATGAGCGCCTACGAGATGCGGCTGGCGCTGGAAGCCGCAGGTAGAACCCGCTTCGTTAATTAACCCCGCGCCTCGTTAGCGCCGCCTCGGCTCTCGTTAACTCATTAACAACACGTTTTTGGGGGTGTTTTTTGGTGCTGGAAAGGGTACAAACTGACCAAGAAGCTGCACGAGTTGATCGTCACGCGCTACGCGGAGCCCGACCTGGCGCTCGACTTCGACAGCTTCGTCTGCTGCCTCGTGCGCCTGGAAACCATGTTCCGTGAGCACATCCTGCCCAAAATCCCCCCGTTTCACCCCAAAATCCCGCCGTTTCACCCCAAAATCCCCCCGTTTCACCCCAAACCCCACGGGAAATGGGGATAAAGGGGATTTCAAACCATCAGTTCCACTGAAAAGCTGCAAAAACCTCATGGGGGTTCAGGGGTAAAGATTTGGGGGTGATATGGGCAAACAGCCTTTTTTTGAGGTTAAATCCTTCAAAATGGCGTTTTCCGGCGTTTCGCATCAAACCCGCGGGGGTTTGTGCTTTGGAAACGGAGAAAATGGGGCTTTTCCAGCTTCTCCTCATAAATCCTTCCCCGTTTTTCTAATTTTCCCCCTTAAATCCTGCTGGTTTTTCCAGTTTTACTCCTTAAGCCCAGCCCCATTTTCCCTGGTTTTTTCCCCAATTTTTCCCCATTTTTTCCCCCAATTTTTCCCCCTCAATTTTCCCCCGTTTTTCCCCCATTTTTTCCCCCAATTTTTCCGTTTTTCCCCCCAATTTTTCCCTGTTTTTTCCCCCAATTTTTCCCCGTTTTTTCCCCCAAATTTTCCCCTTTTTCCCTCAATTTTTCCCCGTTTTTCCCCCCAATTTTTCCCCGTTTTCCCCAATTTTCCCCCCCAATTTTTCCCCATATCTCCCCCAATTTTTCCCCATTTTCCCCCCATCTTTCCCCGTTTTCCCCCCAATTTTTCCCCGTTTTCCCCCCAATTTTTCCCCATTTTCCCCCCAATTTTTCCCCATTTTTCCCCCAATTTTTCCCCATTTTTCCCCAAAATTTTTCCCCATTTTTTCCCCCCATTTTTCCCCCAATTTTTCCCCATTTTTCCCCCAGTTTTTCCCGTTTTCCCCCCCAATTTTTACCCATTTTACCCCCATTTTTTCCCCCAATTTTTCCCCGTTTTTTCCCCCATTTTTTCCCTGTTTTCCCCCAATTTTTCCCCGTTTTTCCCCCCAATTTTTCCCCATTTCTCCCCCAATTTTTCCCCCAATTTTTCCCCATTTTTCCCCTAAACCCCGTTTTCCCGCAGGGTTTTTCCAGGCCGTGGATGTGGATCAGGACGGGGTCGTCACGTTCGATTTGGTGCAGGTATCTGGGCTTCCCAAACCCCCTTGGGGGTTCCCCCCAACCCTGGGGGTTCCCCGACCCCCCCAGGGGTTCCCCGACCTCCCTGCTCCCCCTGGGGGTTCCCCCGCCCCCCCTGACCCTCCCAGGGGTTCCCTGACTCCCCTGGGGGTTCCCCGACCTCCCTGACCCCCTCGGGGGTTCCCTGACTCCCCTGAAGCCCTGGGGGTTCCCTGACTCCCCTGGGGGTTCCCCGACCTCCCTGACCCCCTCGGGGGTTCCCTGACTCCCCTGAAGCCCCGGGGGTTCCCTGAGTCCCCTGGGGGTTCCCCGACCTCCCTGACCCCCCCGGGGGTTCCCTGACTCCCCTGGGTGTTTCCCGACCCCCCTGACCCCCCGGGGGTTCCCTGCCCCCCTTGACCCCCCCCCAGCGGTTCCCTGACCCCCCCGGGGGTTCCCTGACTCCCCTGGGTGTTCCCCGACCCCCTTGACCCCCCCCGGGGGGCTCCTCGACCCCCCTGAAGCCCCGGGGGTTCCCTGACTCCCCTGGGGGTTCCCCGACCTCCCTGACCCCCCCGGGGGTTCCCCGACCCCCCCAGGGGTTCCCTGACCCCCCTGACCCCCCCGGGGTTCCCCGCCCCCCTGACCTTGGTCCCCCGTCCGCAGTGGCTCCAGTTGACCATGTTCGCCTGAGCAGGCGCCGGTGCCTTCGCCAACAGCCGCCCCGCCGCATTTGTCCCTTTTTTGTTGCTTTTTGTTGCTTTTTGTAGGTTTTTCCTCCCGGGGGGGTCCCAGGTCCCTTTGCGCTTTGCCAAAGAGTCCGCCCCCGTCCCCGCGGCCTTTTTGGGGCGAATTGCCCGTGTTGCGGTGCCTGTTTGTGCCGCGGGGCGGGGGGGGCGGGGGGGGGCGGCGCCTCCAGCAGGATCTTGTGCCAAATCGTGGCCTTTAAATCAGATTCATTAAAAATAAGTTAAAGTTATTAAAATCGAAGGTTTTGCTCGCTGGTCCTTCCCCCCCCCGCAACTCCAGCTGCACCTCGGGGTGAATCCCAACAGATCCCCGAGCCCTGGGTGGATCCTGTTGTGGACCTGAGTGGATCCTGTTGGGGCCGTGGGGGGGTCCTGGCAGGGATCTGGGGGGATCCTGTTGGGGACCAGAGGGGGTCCTGTCGGGGATCCAGGTGGATCCTGTTGGGGACCCAGGGGGGGTCCTGATGGGGATCTGGGGGGATCCTGCTGGGGACCCGAGCGGATCCTGTCGGGGATCCAGGTGGATCCTGTTGGGGACTCGAGTGGATCCTGTCGGGGAACCAAGTGGATCCTGTCACGGACCCGGGTGGATCCCGTCACAGACCCGAGTGGATCCTGTCAGGGACCCGAGTGGATCCCATCGGGGATCCGGGGGGATCCTGTTGTGGACCCGCGTGGATCCCACCAGAGACCTGAGTGGATGGTCCCTTCAGCCGCTTCCCCGAAGGAACCCCCGTCGGGGCGCGAAAATTCCCGCCCTTTTCCCCCCACGGCCGGCCACGCCCCCTCCCCGCCCCTCCCCTTCCCTTGGCCTGTTCGCGCCTCAATTTGCATAACCCCGCCCATTCCCATAAAGCACCGCCCAGGTGTTTCCTAATAAGGCGCGGCCCCGCCCACTCCCCTCCCCGCTGCCGTCAAGCGCGGCGCTGTCGCGGCTGCGCGGGCTTTTCGCCGCGGGGATGGCGGAGCCGGGACTGGAACCGGAGCCGGGACCGGGACCGGGAGCAGAACCGGAGCCCGGGGTGGAACCGGAGCCCGGGGTGGAACCGGAGCCGGAGCCGGAGCCCGGGCCGGTGTCGGCCGAGGCGGTTCTGCGGGAGCTGGAGCTGTTCGAGCTCCGCTGCGAGGGCGAGGACGTGCACGGCCGGCGTGAGCCAACCGGGGGGGCTGGGTCCGGAGGGTTATGGGGGCTGGGGGGGGCTGGGGGGGCAGCTGGGGGGGGGCTGGGTCCGGAGGGTTATTGGGGGGCTGGGGGGGCAGCTGGGGGGCTGGGTCCGGAGGGTTATGGGGGGGGCTGGGGAGGCGGCTGGGGGGGCTGGGTCCGGAGGGTTATGGGGGGGCTGGGGGGGCAGCTGGGGGGGCTGGGTCCGGAGGGTTATTGGGGGGCTGGGGGGGCAGCTGGGGGGGCTGGGTCCGGAGGGTTATGAGGGGGCTGGGGGGGCTTGGGTCCGGAGGGTTATGGGGGGGCTGGGGGGGCGGCTGGGGGGGCTGGGTCCGGAGGGTTATGGGGGGCTGGAGGGGCTGGGGAGGCAGTTGGGGGTGCTGGGCGGCTTGGGGTGTCCGGAAGGTTATGGGGGGGCTGGGGGCGGCGGGATTTTGGGGGGTTCGGGGTATCGAGGGGTTTATTTGGGGGTGTTTAGGGTAATTTGGGGGTGGCAGGGGAGGTGTTTGGGGGGTGGGGGGGGGGGATTGGGGTCCCTGGTGGGACATTATGGGGTGGTGGGGATTTTTGGGGTCCCAGGTGAGACATTATGGGGGTGTCAGGTACATTTTGGGGTCTCTAGGGGTGTTTTGGGGGTCCCAGGTGGGACACTATGGGGGTGTCCGGTACATTTTGGGGTCTCGGGGGTGTTTTGGGGGTGTCAGGTGATTTTGGGGGTCCCAGGGGGTCCATTATGGGGGTGTCAGGTACATTTTGGGAGTCCAAGGGGGTTGTTTTTGGGGTCCCAGGGTGTCCATTATGGGGGTGTCAGGTACACTTTGGGGTCTCAGGGGGTTGTTCTAGGGTTCCCAGGGGGTCCACTATGGGGGTGTCAGGTACATTGTGGGTTCCCAGGGGGTTGTTCTGGGGGTCCCAGGGGGTCCATTATGGGGGTGTCAGGTACATTTTGGGTTCCCAGGGGGTCCATTATGGGGGTGTCAGGTACATTTTGGGGTCCCAGGGTGTCCATTATGGGGTGTCAGGTACACCTTGGGTTCCCAGGGGGTTGTTCTGGGGGTCCCAGGGTGTCCATTATGGGGGTGTCAGGTACACCTTGGGTTCCCAGGGGGTTGTTCTGGGGGTCCCAGGGGGTCCATTATGGGGGTGTCAGGTACATTGTGGGTTCCCAGGGGGTTGTTCTGGGGTTCACAGGGGGTTGTTTTGGGGGTGTCAGGTACATTGTGGGTTCCCAGGGGGTTGTTCTGGGGGTCCCAGGGGGGTTGTTCTGGGGGTCCCAGGGTGTCCATTATGGGGGTGTCAGGTACACTTTGGATTCCCAGGGGGTTGTTTTGGGGGTGTCAGGTACATTTTGGGCTCTCAGGGGATTGTTCTGGGGGTCCCAGGGGGTTGTTCTGGGGGTCCCAGGGGATGCATTATGGGGGTGTCAGGTACATTTTGGGGTCCCAGGGTGTCCATTATGGGGGTGTCAGGTACATTGTGGGTTCCCAGGGGGTTGTTCTGGGGTTCCCAGGGGTCCATTACAGGGTGTCAGGTACATTTGGGGGTCCCAGGGGGTGCATTATGGGGGTGTCAGGTTCATTTTGGGGTCCCAGGGTGTCCATTATGGGGGTGTCAGGTACATTTTGGGGTCCCAGGGGGTGCATTATGGGGGTGTCGGGTACACCGTGTGTTCCCAGTGCTGGAGCTGTGTGTGACCCACGCGCTGGGCCCGGTGACGTTGGCCAACGAGCTGCTGGCGTTTGTCACCACCAAGGAGCTGGGGACGCGCCTCGGCGCCCACACGCTCGACGCCTTCGAGCACGAGGTGACGGGGTCCCCGACGTCCCCCATGTCCCCAAACCCACCCCCCAATCACCCGGGGAAAGGGGGGGACGCGTGGGTCACTCACCGCGTGTCCCCAGCTCCTGTCCCGGCGCAGCCGCGGCCCCCGGCGCGGTGACCGTCCCCACCGGGGCCTCCACGACGTCCACTCGCTGCAGGACCTGTATCCGCATGGATTTGGGGTGAAACACCAAAAAAAGGGGGTCTTAGGGTTGCTTGGGGGGGGTGGTCCCATTTGGCCCCTCCCCTGCGAGCGAGGCCTCCTTAGCGCTGGGTAATTAGCGGCTTCCTTAACGAAGCGCCAGCCTGGAGGAGGAGGAGGAGGAGGAGCTCCTGGACGCCTACGCCACGCCCTCCAAGGTAACCGCAAAGTGACCCCAAATTGAGGGTTTTTCACCCCAAAATGGACCCTTTTCTACCCCGGAAGCTTCTCGTCCTGAGCGCCTGTTGGTTTTGGCGCAGGGGGCCCGGAAACGCGGCGTCTCCAGCCCGGAGCAGCCGCGGCACAAGCGGCTCTCGGGCCGCAGTCCCCGCGCACCCTTCTCGCCCGGCAGCTTTTCCCCCAGGTCAGTGGGTGGCACCTGTGATGTCACCCGTGATGTCACCCGTGATGTCACCTGGGTTGTGGGTGTGTCACTGGGGCCGTGGGGGGTGTCACTGGTGCTCACAGTGATGTCACTGGGGTTATGGGGGTGTGGGTGTCACTGGTCATGGTGGTCACTGGTGTCACTGGGGGTGTTACTGGGGTCGTGGGGGTGTCACTGGTGCTCACAGTGATGTCACTGGGGGTGTTACTGGGGTCGTGGGGGTGTCACTGGTGCTCACAGTGATGTCACTGGTGTCACTGGGGTTATGGGGGTGTCACTGGGGTCATGGTGTTGTCACTGCTCATGGGGGTGTCACTGGTGCTCACAGTGATGTCACTGGTGTCACTGGGGGTGTTACTGGGGTTGTGGGGGTGTCACTGCTCATGGTGATGTCACTGGTGTCACTGGTGCTCACAGTGATGTCACTGGGGTTATGGGGGTGTCACTGGTGCTCATGGTGATGTCACTGGGGTTATGGGGGTGTCACTGGTGCTCACAGTGATGTCACTGGGGTTATGGGGGTGTCACTGGTGCTCATGGTGATGTCACTGGTGCTTGTGGGGGTGTCACTGGTGCTCACAGTGATGTCACCAGTGTCACTGGAGGTGTCGCTGATGCTCACAGTGATGTCACTGGGGTCACGGGTGCTCCTGGTGACACTCATGGGGTGTCACCGGTGCTCCCGGTGACACTCATGGGGTGTCACTGGTGCTCCTGGTGACACTCGTGGGTGCCACTGTGTCACGGGTGCTCCCGGTGACATTTGTGGGTGTCACTGTGTCACGGGTGCTCCTGGTGACACTCGTGGGTGTCACTGATGTCATTGTGTCACAGGTGCTCCCATTGACACTCGTGGGGTGTCTCTGTGTCACAGGCGCTCCCGGTGACACTCGTGGGTGTCACTGATGTCATTGTGTCACAGGTGCTCCCGTTGACACTCGTGGATGTCACTGTGTCACGGGTGCTCCTGGTGACACTCATGGGGTGACACTCGTGGGTGTCACTGTGTCACGGGTTCTCCCGGTGACGTTTGTGGGTGTCACTGTGTCACGGGTGCTCCCGGTGACACTCATGGGGTGTCACGGGTGCTCCCAGTGACCCCGTTGCTGTCCCGCAGCGCCACCCCGTCCCGTCATTACGCGTCGCGCGGGGGCCGTGGGGACGTGGTGGCCGCGCTCGGGGACGCGCCGGGGATGTCGTGGAGCAGCCTCGGGCCCCCCGGCTGCGCCCCCCGGCTCTTCGGGCCCCCCGAGCGGCACCTCAGCAAACCCTACAAGTTCATGTTCCAGAAGCCGCTGGACGTGCGCGAAGGTGACGGCGCCACGCGGGGGGGACACGGGGCGACCCCCACGCCGGGCGCTGATTTGGGGCCATTTGGGGTGTTTTGGACAGTGCTGCTGTGGCGGATGGAGGAGCTCGGGGACGCCCTCAAGCGCCACCACCAGCTGGAGGACTTCGCCTCGGTGACGCTGCCGGCGCAGGTGACGTCCCCCGCGCTCCAAAGGGGACTTTGGGACGTCACTTTTTTGGGCTAAAAAGCTGTTTTGGGGCCGTTTCCCGCAGGAGCCGGTGACGGTTTTGGGCCAGATCGCGTGCGACAGCGCCGGGAAGCTGAACGCGCAGTCGGTGCTGCTGGTGGGTGACGCGGCGCAGATCCCGCTGGACCTCTCGGATTTGACCGAATTCTCCCTTTTTCCGGGGCAGGTGAGGATTTGGGGGAACCCCCCCGAGTTTTCCGCCCCGAACGTGGAGCCGAACCGCGGCTTTCTCACCTTGTCGCGCAGATTGTGGCGCTGGAGGGAACCAACAGCACCGGGAGGAGGATGAGGGTGACCAGGATCTACGAGGTGACGCCGCGCGGCGCCCGCGCCCGCGTTGGGCTGCAAAAGGAGCGTTTGGGGGTCACTGGTGGTTTTTCTGCAGGGGGTGCCCCTTCCCTTCCACGCGCCCACGGAACCGCTGCCAGGTCAGAGCAGGATCTGGCCCCCAAACGCCCCCGTTTCTGTCCTCAAACGCTCCCGTTTCTGTGCCCCGAACCCCCCCCGTTTCTGTGCCCCGAACCCCCGTTTCTGTCCCCCAAATGCCCCATTTCTGTCCCCTGAACCCCCCCACGTTTCTGTCCCCTGGACCCCCCCCGTTTCTGTCCCCAAACCCCCCGTTTCTGTCCCCAGATCATGTCTCGGTGCTCGTGGCCTGTGGCCCCTTCACCCCCTCGGACGGTGTCGCCTTCGAGCCCCTGAGGGACCTGCTGGACGTGATGGAGCGGGACCGGCCCGACGTGTGTCTGCTGGTGGGGGACATGGGGACATCATGGGGGACATGGGGACATCATGGGGGACATGGGACCAGCCAGACCTGTGTCTGCTGGTGGGGACATCATGGGGGACATGGGGACATCATGGGGGACATGGGACCAGCCAGACCTGTGTCTGCTGGTGGGGACATCATGGGGGACATGGGGACATCATGGGGGACACCATGGGGGACATGGGACCAGCTCCACCTGTGTCTGCTGGTGGGGACATGGGGACATCATGGGGGACACAGGGACACCGGCCCAACCTCTTCCTGCTTTTGTCCCTTTTTGTTCTGAATTTGCCCCAATCGGTGGCTCAAACTGGAGCCGAATCCACAACAAACCCCCCCCCCATCCCCTTTTCCGGTTGTTTTACCGCGTTCCTGGTGTTTTCACCCCGTTTCCCGCCAGCTGGGGCCGTTCCTGGACGCCAGACACGAGCAGGTGCAGGTGAGAGGGGCCCGGGCACCCCAAAAACGGGGCAAACGCCCCAAAAACGGGGCAAACGCCCAAAACGGGCCGAACGCCCCAAAACGGGCCTTTTCCCCCCAAACGGCAGCGCTGCGACCTCCCCGGCTCCTTCGGCGACGTCTTCAGGCTCTGCCTGCGCTCCATCCTGGACGGCACCCGCAGGTCCCGCCGCTTTTGCCCAAAACCCCCTGTTTTCACCCCAAACGGGCTCCGCGTGCGGCGCCTCCTCCGAGCCCTGCGGAAAAAACGGGTGAAAACGATCAGATTTGGTTCAGAGCCCCGGGGATGTGGCTCAGCGCTCAATTCGGGCTTCTCCGCCCCAAAAATCTGAGGGGGAATAACCAGGAATGGTTCCTGGGGCTTTTTCCCCTTTTTTTTCCCCCCAAATTGTCTATTTTTCCCCTTTTTTACCCCAAAACCACCATCTCTCAGCTCCTCCCCATTTTCCCCCCCATATTCCTCATTAATTGCCCATTTTCCCTGGCTTTTCCCCCATTTCTCCCCATTTTCCCAGTCTCTTCCCCCCCCGCTCCCCGTTTGGTTTCTTCCCCCCATTCCTGTGTCACTAATTGCCCGTTTTCCCCGGTTTTCACCCCAAAGCTGGTGCCCCCTCCCCGGTCATGGTCCCACCCCCATTCCCATTGTCACTAATTGCCCGTTTTCCCCAGTTTTCACCCCAAAGCTGGTGCCCCCCCGGCTCGTGGTCCCACCCCCGTTCCCATTGTCACTAATTACCCGTTTTCCCCAGTTTTCACCCCAAAGCTGGTGCCCCCCCGCTCATGCTCCCACTCCCATTCCCATTGTCACTAATTGCCCATTTTCCCTGTTCCCATTGTCACTAATTGCCCGTTTTCCCTGTTTTTCACCCCAAAGCTGGTGCCCGGCGCTGGTGGTGGTGCCGTCCCTGTTCCCATTGTCACTAATTGCCCGTTTTCCTCGTTTTTCACCCCAAAGCTGGTGCCCGGCGCTGGTGGTGGTGCCGTCCCTGTTCCCATTGTCACTAATTGCCCGTTTTCCCCGTTTTTCACCCCAAAGCTGGTGCCCGGCGCTGGTGGTGGTGCTGTCCCCGTTCCCATTGTCACTAATTGCCCGTTTTCCCCGTTTTTCACCCCAAAGCTGGTGCCCGGCGCTGGTGGTGGTGCCGTCCCCGCGGGACGTGGCGCTGCCGCCCGTGTTCCCGCAGCCGCCGCTGCCCTGGCCCGACCTGCCCCGCGCCGACCACACGGTACCGGCCCCGCCTTTGGGGCGTTTGGGGCGTTTGGGGCGTTTTGGGGCGTTTGGGGCCTTTTGGGGTGTTCTGGGGTGTTCTAGGGGCATTTTCAGGTGGTTTTGGGGCACTTGTGGGGGTGGTTTAAGTACAATTTTGTGGCAGGTTTGGGACATTTTAGGGCAGGGTGGGGTGACTTGGCACCGATTTGGGGCATTTGGGGCAGGTTTGGAGTGTTTTGGGGCATTTTGGGTGGTTTTGGGACATTTTGGGGCAGCTTTGGGGCATTTTGGGTGCTTTTGGGACATTTTGGGGCAGCTTTGGGGCATTTTGGGTGGGTTTGGGACATTTTAGTGCAGCTTTGGGGCACTTTGGGGTGATTTATGGGACATTTTGGGGCAGCTTTGGGGCATTTTGGGGCTATTTTGGGACATTTTGGGGCAGCTTTGGGGCATCTTGGGCGATTTTGGGACATTTTAGTGCAGCTTTGGGGCACTTTTAGGTGATTTATGGAGCATTTTGGGGCTATTTTGGGACATTTTGAGGCATTTTGGGGTGGTTTACTACAGATTTGGGCCATTTTGGAGCAACTTGGGGGGCATTTGGGGCAGGATTGGTTCATTTTTAGGGCGAGGTGGGGTGTTCTGGTGCACCTTTGGGGTGGTTTTTGGGTGTTCTGGGGTGGTTTTGGGGTGGTTTTGGGTGGTTTTGGGTCATTTTGGGGTGTGATTGTGGTGCCGCCCACAGCGTGTGCTCCTGGTCCCCAACCCCTGTACCCTGGACCTCGGTGGCACCGTCCTGGGTGTCGCCTCCACCGACCTGCTGCTGCACCTGGGGGCTGAGGAGACAAACAGGTACCCAAAATACCCCAAATTCACCCCAAAATCACCCCCAAAACTCACCCCAAACCTGCTGCTGCACCTGGGGGCCGAGGAGACCAACAGGTACCCAAAATACCCTGAATTCACCTCAAAATCACCCCAAAAAACACCCCCAAAACCACCCCAAATCTGCTGCTGCACCTGGGAGCCGAGGAGACCAACAGGTACCCAAAATACCCCAAATTCACCCCAAAATCATCCCCAAAACCACCCCAAAATCACCCCAAACCTGCTGCTGCACCTGGGAGCTGAGGAGACAAACAGGTACCCAAAATACCCCAAATTCACCCCAAAATCACCCCCAAAACTCACCCCAAACCTGCTGCTGCACCTGGGGGCCGAGGAGACCAACAGGTACCCAAAATACCCCAAATTCACCCCAAAATCATCCCTAAAACCACCCCAAAATCACCCCAAACCTGCTGCTGCACCTGGGAGCTGAGGAGACCAACAGGTACCCAAAATACCCCGAATTCACCCCAAAATCACCCCAAATTCACCTCAAAACCAGCAGGTGGGCACAAATCCCCCCATTTCCCCCCAAAACCAGGTGGGTCCCCAAATCCCCCCGTTTTACCCCAAAACCCTCACCCTGGGGGCGCCTCCTGTTTCCCTCCCTTGCCACATCATTAATTAGCCTAATTAATGAGCACAACCCACAGTGGTTTTTAACCATTTTCTCCCTTTTAACCATTTTCTCCCCTTTTTTAACCATTTTCTCCCCTTTTTCACCCATTTTCCCCCCAGATCGGCCGGCGGCTCCGACCGCTTCACACGCATCCTCAAGCACATCCTGACGCAGCGGAGGTGACGCCCCAAACCCACCCCAAAACGCCCTTTTTTGGCCCAAATCCCGCACTGTATCCACCACCTTTCCCCTTTGAAGTCCTTTTTTAACCAAAACCTCCTTTTTTGGCTGTTTTGGGCAGTTATTACCCGCTGTACCCCCCCTCGGAGGAGCTCAACGTGGACTACGAGGGGCTCTACAGCTACGGCGCCTTCCCCGTCACCCCCCACGTCCTCGTCACCCCCTCGGACCTGCGCTACTTCGTCAAGGTTGGGCGGTACACCCCAAAAACACCACAAAACACCCCAAAAACCACCAAAAACACCAAAAAAACACCCCAAAACACCCCAAAAACCACCAAAACCATCATAAACACAAAAAAAACACCCAAAAACACCCAAAAAACACCCCAAAAACACCCAAAACACCAAAAAAACACTCCAAAACACCCCCCAAAACACCCCGTGATTTTTGGCGCCATTTTGCACCCTGAGGTGATTTTGGCGCCATTTTGAGCCCTGAGGCGATTTTGGCGCCATTTTGAGCCCTGAGGTGATTTTTGGTGCCATTTTGAGACTTGAGGCGTTTTTGGCGCCATTTTGAGACTTGAGGTGATTTTTGGCACCATTTTGCCCCTCAGGCGATTTTGGCGCCATTTTGAGCCCTGAGGTGATTTTTGGCGCCATTTTGAGACTTGAGGCGTTTTTGGCGCCATTTTGAGACTTGAGGCGATTTTGGGGCCATTTTGAGCCCTGAGGCGATTTTGGCGCCATTTTGAGCCCTGAGGCGATTTTGGCGCCATTTTGACACTTGAGGAGATTTTGGCGCCATTTTGCGCCCTGAGGCGTTTTTGGCGCCATTTTGAGACCTGAGGCGATTTTGGCGCCATTTTGAGCCCTGAGGCGATTTTGGCGCCATTTTTTGGGGTGACCGTGGTGCCGTCGTGACCCCGCGCTCTGTTCCCACCCGCAGGACGTGCTGGGCTGCGTGTGCCTCAACCCCGGCCGCCTGGCCAAGGGCCGCACCGGGGGCACGTTCGGCCGCCTGTCCCTGCGCCGCGGGGCCGACGGGACCCCCCGCGTGGCCGCACAGGTCGTGCGCATCTGACACTGGCCCCCTTGGCCCCCCATGGCCATCCGGACCCGACACCGGCCCCCATGGTCCCCCATGGCCATCTGGACCGGACACGGGCCCCATGGACCACCATGGCCATCCGGACGCTACACCGGCCCCCATGGACCCCCATGGCCATCTGGACCCGACACTGGCCCCCATGGTCCCCCATGGCCATCTGGACCAGACACTGGCCCCCATGGTCCCCTATGGCCATCTGGACCGGACACTGGCCCCCATGGACCCCCATGGCCATTCGGACTTGACACCAGCTCCCATGGACCTCCATGGCCATCTGGACGCAACGCCGGCCCCCATGGACCCCATGGCCCCCCATGGCCATCTGGACCTGACACTGGCCCCCATGGACCCCCATGGCCAACTGGACGCGACACCGGCCCCCATGGACCCCCATGGCCATATGGACCGGACACTGGCCCCCATGGTTCCCTATGAAATACGACAGTCCCACCAGGAACACCCGCCCAGACAGCCTCAAATTTGTAACGATTTAAACAGAAATTAATTAAACTTTTCCTTTGGTGGTTGGTTCTGGTTCTGGCGGGAAAAAAAACGAGGGAAAAAGGGCTTTTTTGGGGGGAAAAACGGCTTTTTTGGGGCAAAAAGGCTGGTTTGTGTTAGTGGAGGCGCTGCCGCTGTGTCGCGGCAGTCGGAGCTTCGTTAATTTGCTGCTTAATTACCTGCCCATTCCAGCCCCGTATGGGGCGGATTTGGGGGGGTTATTTGGGGGGGGGAATTGGGGGGGGTTTGGGGGTTTCCAGGGGGAAGCTGGGGGGAACTTGGGGGGGATTTGGGGGTTTCCAGGGGGGTTTTGGGGGAGATTTGGGGTTTTTTGGGGGGAATTGGGGGTTTCAGGGGATTTGGGGGGGATTGGGCATTTTGGGGGGGGGGGGTTGGAGGTTTTGAGGGAGTTTGGGGTGAGTTGGGGGAGATTTTGGGGGGGTTTGGGGGCAGATTTTGGCATTTCAGGGGGGATTTGTGGGATTATGGGGTTTTTTGGGGGGGATTGGGGTTTTGGGGGGATTTGGAGGTTTCAGGAGGTTTTGGGGGTGGCATTTGGGGTTTTGGGGAGGGGGTTTGGGGGAGATTTGGAGGGGTGGGGGTTTGGGGGGAGTTTGGGGGTTTTGAGGGTTTCAGGGCTGGTTTGTGGAGATTTGGGGCATTTTTGGGGTTTCCAACTGCAACAACCGGCACCTCGTTCCCTCTTAATTACCTCTTAACGACCCAAACGCGGCTGCTGCGGCTCGTTTGGCTCTGAGCACCCGCTGCTGCCCTTTGGTTTGGTTCCTGTTCCGTGGGGGTTTTCCCAGCGTGATTTTGGGTGGGTTTGGGTCGTTTTGGGTGGTTTCCTGGTGGGGGGCGGGGCCTGCGCTGACGCCGCGGGACGGGAACGGAACAGGAACGGAACGGGAACGGAACGGGAACGGAACAGGACGCCCAACACGGTGCGTTTCGGGCTGAGTTCAGGCCGGTGAGACCCCGGGGGGTTCGCAACGCGCATGGCACCGAATTTGGGGCGTTTCCGGGGGGTTCGTGTCCGTCCACCCGCGTTCGGGGGGGAAATTCCGCCTCTTCCCCTTCGCTTTGTGCTTTTCCAGCCTAAACCCCCCCTGAGAAACCCCAAAAACAGCCGTTTCCAGGGGAAACGCGGCTCCCGCTCCGGCTGCTCTTTAGAACAACAACTTTTAAGTCCAAACGAGGGATTTCTGGTGATTTCACACAAAAAACGCACTTTGGGGGCAGAATCGGAGCGAGTTGCCGCCCCAATCAGCCGCTTTTAACACTTTTTACCCCGTTTTTCTGTGCGGTTTCGGTTTGTGGGGAAACTGAGGCACGGGGGGGGGAGGGTGTCCAGATTCCCACCATTCGCCACCGTTTCCTCCTCTCAGGATCTTCCTGAGCCATGAAAACAATTTATCACTTAAAATACCATTTAAAATACCATTTAAACTCTAATTTAAACTATTTGGATGATCCCCAAGAGTCTCCCCCACCCAAAACTCCCATTTTCTGCCTCCCCGACCGGCAGGAATTTTGGCAACCGCGGCTACACCGTCACCACCGCCCACCCCCCCCGGCCTTTCAGGCCCTCGTTAATCCACCCGGCTTAATTAACGACGCTGAATTCTGCGCCGTCAGGATTTTGCTGGGGCGGAGGCGCCGGCGTCACCGGCATCACCAACACACACGGCGCTGTTTTTGGCACCGAATAGACGCAATTTGGGGGACAAACGGTACCAAAGCGAGAGCGACGGTTGTTTTGGCGGCAGCGGATGTGCCGAGTGTCTAAACGCCACTAAACTCCGGTAAGAACCACGTCCCTTCCCCGCCGGGCCCGGAATTTGCTGCTTGTGGGGTGGGAATCCAAACAATTTGGTTCCAAAAGCCGTTTTCCAGCACTTTCTTTCCCACCACGACCCCCCTCGGGTTCCCCCAGACACGAAGCTCCAGGCGCCTGTGTTTAATTACCCGAGTTATCTCGTTACCGGTGTCGCCGCCAACGAACCTCGGCGCCTGGAGTTAATTTGCTGGGCTGTGCTGATGCGTCGGGCGTCTCCATCATCTTAGAACTCGGCTTAAAGTGTTTAATTGTGCAGATTAACGAGCATCGCGGCACTCGAAGGTGCCCGAATCCTCGGGTTCGGTTTGGGGGGCGTTGCGGTGACGTCGGCCATCTTGTTAGAACTTGGTTCTAAGCGTTTGTTGCTTTAATTGTGCAGATTAACGAGCATCGCGCCACTCAAAGGTGCCCGAATCCTTGGGTTCGGTTTGGGGGGCGTTGCGGTGATGTCGGCCATCTTGTTAGAACTTGGTTCTAAGCGTTTGTTGCTTTGGTTTCACAGGTTCCCGAGCGTCGCGGCACTCGAGGGAGCCCCAATCCTTGCGTTCGGCTTTGGGGAGCGCTGCGGCACGGAGATGTCGGCCAAGGCGCCGATCTACCTGAAGCGCGGCGGCAGGAAGGGCAAGAAGGAGAAGCTGCGCGACCTGCTGTCGCGGGACATGATCAGCCCGCCGCTGGGCGACTTCCGGCACACCATCCACGTGGGCGGCGCGGGCGACACCTTCGGCGACGTCTCCTTCCTGCAGGGCAAGCTCCACCTGCTCCCGCGCGCCCTCCAGGCGCCGCAGCCGCCGGCCGGCGTCGCCAGGACGGCCACGCTGAGCAGCCGCCCCGGCGTTGCGGCGGCGCCGGCGCCGCTGCTCAAGAACGCCGTGTCGCTGCCCATCGTGGCGGGGCCGCGCGCGCTCACGCTGCCGCCCGCGCCGCCAAAACCGCCGCGGCTGCGTCTGGACGAGAAGGCGCCACGACGGGACGGTGGGGAGGATAACGGTGGACGTGCCGCGGTGTTTCCGGAGCCGTTGTTTGCTCCGGAGCCGTTTCCGGAGCCGTTGTTTGCCGGCGCGGCCAACGGCGTCACCGCGCCGCCCACCGGCTCCCTCCTGTCGCTGCACGTGGACCTGGGCCCGTCCATCCTGGAGGACGTTCTGCGCGTGATGGACAAACACCACGAGACCCCCACGTGAGGGCACCAGTGGGCGGAGACGTTACAAACGACCGTTATCAGCAATTTTGGCCGTTTTCTCTGTGGTGGAATTTCAGCCGCGCCGCCGCGGTTACAACCGCGGAGCCGGAGACGCCGAGCGCTTCTCCCCCCTTTGCCGGGATCAACTTGTGGTGGCGCCGGATCCAACCGCGAGGAACCGGGCTCAGCAAACGCGGCGACGGGGGAATCGCCAAACCCCAAATTTGGGGTGTTTTGTTGGTTTTTGACGCGGTTGGTCGGGGCGAATCCAACCGCGGTGTCACCACGGTGACCTCACGCACCATCGAGTTCTTCGAACGCCACCGAATGGAGAGTTTGGGGGTTACGTGGCCAAAGGCTTCGGGGCTGAATTTTGGCGACCGAGTGGGAGTCACTGATTGGAGCTTTGTACCGGCGTCGTTAATTAACGAGTCATTAATGAGTTCGTAGCTCGGCACCGCACTACGTCCCAGCATCATTAGTCATTAATTTATCCTGCTAACGATGTATTTTGATGGGGGATGTGCCCGTTTCCCAATCCCCTCAATTCGCCGTCGGTGAAACAACCGGAGGGGGAAAGAGAAGCCGGAATGGGTCATTTTGGGTGGTTTTCGGAGCATTCGGCTCTTTTCTCGTGCTGCGCTGACGAGGCTGCGCTTGTCCTCATGGATTTCACCCTAATTAGTGAATTAAATGGAGGTGGGATGCTGATTAATTACATGAATAACAAAACCTCAATGAGCGTCCGGGCAACAACTTCCCCACATTCCCAATTTCCACCAAAACAGCCCAAATCCCCCTTTTTTCCCCAAATTGGAAGATTTGCAAGGGGTTCAATGAAAGCATCGCTTTAGTTTGCCTTTATTTAATGGAAACCACCCGAAATTACCCCAATCCTTTTTTTCCCCCCATTTTTTCCAGGCACCGTCTTAGCTGCAAAATATAAACAATTCCTTTATTTAATTTGTAGTTATTTCTCAGGAATAAATCCGCATTAAAGCCCCGGGCCGGGGGGGAGGGAGACCCCTCTGAGAGGGTCCTATAGACCCCAAAGCAGGGGGGATCTATACATCCCTATAGACCCCTCTGAGAGTGTCCTATAGATCCCAAAGCGGGGGGATCTATACATCCCTACAGACCCCTCTGAGAGGGTCCTATAGATCCCAAAGAGGGAGGATCTATACATCCCTATAGACCCCTCTGAGAGGGTCCTATAGACCCCAAAGCAGGGGAGGATCTATACATCCCTATAGACCCCTCTGAGAGGGTCCTATAGATCCCAAAGCGGGGGGATCTATACATCCCTACAGACCTCTCTCAGAGGGTCCTATAGATCCCAAAGCGGGGGGATCTATACATCCCTATAGACCCCTCTGAGTGGGTCCTATAGACCTCAAAGCAGGGGGGGATCTATACATCCCTATAGACCCCTCTGAGAGTGTCCTATAGATCCCAAAGAGGGAGGATCTATACATCCCTACAGACCCCTCTGAGAGTGTCCTATAGACTCCAAAGCAGGGGGGGATCTATACATCCCTACAGACCCCCCTGAGAGGTTCCTATAGATCCCAAAGCAGGGGAGGATCTATACATCCCTACAGACCCCTCTGAGAGTGTCCTATAGACTCCAAAGCAGGGGGGGATCTATACATCCCTATAGACCCCTCTGAGAGGGTCCTATAGATCCCAAAGAGGGAGGATCTATACATCCCTACAGACCCCCCTGAGAGGGTCCTATAGATCCCAAAGCAGGGGGGATCTATACATCCCTATAGACCCCTCTGAGAGGGTCCTATAGACCCCAAAGCGGGGGGAACCCCAATACAGACTAAAGATCTCATGTAAATACGACGATATAAATGTATCGATATTATCACACCCCGACGCTCACTTTCCCTCCCCCCCCCATCTTCCTGCCCCCCTCCCTCCACCCCCCCCCCCCCCCCAGCTTTACAGGCGGGGGGAACGACCCTTTTCAACCCCTCCGACACCCATTTCCCCACATTTAACCGCGCTCCGCTTTGCCCCCCCACCCCCCCCCCGCTCCCCTCTCACCCCCCATCCCCCCCCCGCCCCTTTTCCTCTCATTTTTCCCCTCACTTGCCTCCCCCATCGACGCTTTTCAGCCTCCGCCATTTTCGCGCCTCTCTCCCCGCCTCCGCTTTTTCCCGCCTTTCGCGCCGCGCACGCGCGGGGCGGGGGGGAGGAGCCACGCGCGGCGCTTCGCGCATGCGCCGCATCCACCACCCCCCCCTCCCCCGGGGACGGTGCCACTACGCATCCTCACACGAGGGGGGGGGAGAGGGGGGGGGTCAGTTGTGTTCCTGCGCAGCCGCGAAGCCGCCGCTTCCCCCGCCGCTCCCCGGGCGCACATGCGCGCTGAGGGGGCGCAGGGCCCCGGCGGCGGAGGGAAGATGGCGGCAGTGGTACAGAATGTGGTGAAGCTGTAAGTGCGTTTAGTGTGTGTGTGTGTCCCCCCCCCGCGCCGTAGGGGGCGAATGGTGCGGCCCGGTGCGGGGTCCCCCTCGGCGCGGCGCCGGCGGGCGGGACCAAGTGGGCGGGAGGGGGGGCGGTGCTGGGGGGGGGATGGGGGGGACGCGCTCATTGTTCGGGGGGAACTTTTTGGGGGAGGGGGGAAGAGTTGAGTGAGGGGAAACCCCCCCCCGTGTGGCGCTTATAGAGGATATAGGGTGGGGTCCCCTGAGAGGGGGGTCTAGAGAGGCCAGAGGGTGGGGGTTCCCCCGGTATCGCCCTCTGAGAGTGTCCTATAGATCCCAAAGAGTGGGGGATCTATACATCCCTATAGACCCCTCTGAGTGGGTCCTATAGATCCCAAAGTGGGGGATCTATACATCCCTATAGACCCCTCTGAGTGGGTCCTATAGATCCCAAAGTGGGGGGATCTATACATCCCTATAGACCCCTCTGAGTGAGTCCTATAGATCCCAAAGTGGGGGGATCTATACATCCTTATAGACCCCTCTGAGAGTGTCCTATAGATCCCAAAGCGGGGGGAACTATACAGCCCTATAGAACCCTCTGAGAGTGTCCTATAGATCCCAAAGTGGGGGGATCCATACATCCCTATAGACCCCTCTGAGAGGGTCCTGTAGATCCCAAAGCAGGGGGGGATCTATACATCCCTATAGACCCTCCTGAGAGTGTCCTATAGATCCCAAAGCAGGGGGGGATCTATACATCCCTATAGACCCCTCTGAGAGTGTCCTATAGACCCCAAAGAGGGGGGATCTATACATCCCTATAGACCCCTCTGAGAGTGTCCTATAGATCCCAAAGCGGGGGGATCTGTACATCCCTACAGACCCCCCTGAGAGGGTCCTATAGCTACCAAAGCGGGGTGGATCTATACATCCCTACAGACCCCCCTGAGAGGGTCCTATAGCTCCCAAAGCGGGGGGATCTATACATCCCTATAGACCTCTCTGAGAGTGTCCTATAGATCCCAAAGAGGGGGGGATCTATACATCCCTATAGACCCCCCTGAGTGGGTCCTATAGATCCCAAAGTGGGGGGATCTATACATCCCTATAGACTCCCCTGAGTGGGTCCTATAGATCCCAAAGCGGGGGGAACTATACATCCTTATAGAACCCTCTGAGAGTGTCCTATAGCTCCCAAAGCGGGGTGGATCTGTACATCCCTATAGACCCCAAAGAGGGGGGATCTTTACATCCCTATAGACCCCCCTGAGAGGGTCCTATAGATCCCAAAGCGGGGAGAACTCTACAGCCCTATAGACCGCTCCGAGTGGGTCCTACAGATCCCAAAGGGGGAGGATCTATACATCCCTACAGACAGGGTCCTATAGATTCCAAAGCGGGGAGTTTGTTACTATAGCTCCCTGTGAGAGGGTCTTCTAGATCCCAAGGGGCGCGTGTACCCTATAGGACTCTTCGGGGCGGGAGGGGGGCAGGAATTCCCCGCCACGCGTTCCCGGGAGGGCTCCTATGGGATCCATAGGGTGAGGGTTCCCGCAGGCTGGGCGAGCAGTACTACCGCGACGCCATGGAGCAGTGCCACAGCTACAACGCGCGGCTCTGCGCCGAGCGCAGCGTGCGCCTGCCCTTCCTGGACTCGCAGACCGGCGTGGCGCAGAGCAACTGCTACATCTGGATGGAGAAACGGCACCGGGGGCCGGGTGAGACCCCAAAAACACCCCCTGAACCCCCAAAAACACCCCCTGAACCCCCAAAAACACCCCCTGAACACCCAAAAACGCCCCCTGAACCACCAAAACACCCCCTGAAACACCAAAAACACTCCCCGAACCACCAAAAACACCCCCTGAACCCCCAATGCACCCACAGCCCCCCTGCACCCACCCAGAGCAACTGCTTCTTCTGGCACCGGGGGCCAAGTGAGACCCCAAAAACACCCCCTGAACCCCCAAAAACACCCCCTGAACACTCAAAAATGCCCCCCGAACCCCCAATGCACCCACAGCCCCCCTGCACCCACCCAGAGCAACTGCTACATCTGGATGGAGAAACGGCACCAGGGGCCGGGTGAGCCCCCAAAAACACCCCCCGAACCCCCAAACACACCCCCTGAACCCCCAAAACCACTCCCTGAACCCCCCAACTGCCCGGGTGCCGTTTGGGGCGTTTTGCGATGATTTCGGGTTATTTTACCCACCCAACACCACTTCCCGGGTGCCGTTTGGGGCGTTTTATGGTGATTTCGGGTTATTTTACGCACCCAACACCACTTCCCGGGTGCCATTTGGGGCATTTTGCAGTGATTTGGGGTTATTTTACGCACCCAGCACCGCGTCCCAGGTGCCGTTTGGGGCGTTTTGCAGTGATTTCGCGTTATTTTACACACCCAACACCACATCCCAGGTGCCGTTTGGGACGTTTTGCGGTGATTTTGGGTTATTTTACACACCCAACACCACATCCCAAGTGCTGTTTGGGGTGGTTTATGGTGATTTGGGGTTATTTTACTCACCCAACACCACATCCCAGGTGCAATTTGGGGCGTTTTGCAGTGATTTTGGGTTATTTTACACACCCAACACCACGTCCCAGGTGCCGTTTGGGGCGTTTTGCAGTGATTTCGGGTTATTTTACACACCCAACACCACATCCCAGGTGCCGTTTGGGGCGTTTTGCGGTGATTTCGGGTTATTTTACGCACCCAACACCACTTCCCGGGTGCCGTTTGGGGCGTTTTGCAGTGATTTTGGGTTACTTTACCCACCCAGCACCGCAGCCCCGGTGCCATTGGGGCTGGTTTGCGGTAACCGAGCGTGTTTCGGCAGGTTTGGCGGCCGGGCAGCTGTACTCGTACCCCGCGCGGCGCTGGAGGAAGCGGCGCCGCGCTCACCCGCCCGAGGACCCGCGGCTCGCCTTCCCCGCCATCAAACCCGGTATGGCCTGTGCGGCTGCCCCGTGCTTTTCATGGCTGCTTCGCTTTATATTTTAATGTATTTATGGTATTTTCCATGTTTTCCTGTCAGAGGCGGGAGTGAAAGCGGAGGGCGCGCTGCCAGCGGACAGTTTGGTTGCGTTGCCGCTCGACATGAACGCGTTTATTCTTAGTTTTTTTGTTTTAATTGCTGTTTTCCTGTCAGAAGCAGATTTGGGTGTGAAGGAGGATGGGTATATTTTAATTCCTATTTAATTTTTTCCATATTTTCCTGTCAGAAGCAGATTTGGGGGTGAAGAAAGAGCACGCGCTGCCTGCAGATGGCAGCAGTCTGGAGGCGCTGCTGCTGCACATAAACACCTTTATTCTTAATTGTTTTGTTTTAATTGCTGTTTTCCTGTCAAAATCAAGTTTGGGTGTGAAGAAGAATGAGTTTATTTTAATGTATTTATGGTATTTTCCATGTTTTCCTGTCAGAGGTGGACACAGGAGTGAAGAAGGAGGGCGCGCTGCCTGCGGACGGCAGCATTCTGGAGGCGCTGCTGCTGCACATAAACACCTTTATTCTTAATTTTTTGCTTTAATTGCTGTTTTTCTATCAAAATCAGGTTTGGGGGTGAAGAAGAATGGGTTTATTTTCGTGTATTTATGGTATTTTCCATGTTTTCCTGTCAGAATCGGACTTGGGGATGAAGAAGGAGGGCGCGCTGCCTGCAGATGGCAGCAGTCTGGAGGCGCCGCTCCTGCACACGAGCGCCTTTATTTCTAATTTATTTGTTTTAATTCCTATTTTTCTGTCAAAATGAGATTCAGGTATGAAGAAGGACGGTTATATTTTAATGTATTTATGTTATTTTCGATGTTTTCCTGTCAGAGGTGGGCACAGGAGTGAAGAAGGAGGGCACGCTGCCTGCGGATGGCAGCAGTCTGGAGGCACCGCTGCTGCACATGGGCGCCTTTATTTCAAATTTATTTGTTTTAATTGCTGTTTTTCTATCAAAATCAGGTTCAGGGGTGAAGAAGGACAGTTATATTTTAATGTATTGATGGTATATTCCATGTTTTCCTGTCAGAATCGGACTCGGGGGTGAAGAAGGAGGGCGCGCTGCCTGCAGATGGCAGCAGTCTGGAGGCGCTGCTGCTGCGCACCGACGCTCTGGACAAGCGGGCGCTGCCGGATCAGCGCGGCGACGACGACGCGGCCGAGTTCCCCGGGGCCAACAGCCGCGCCAGGAAGGTGCCCGCGCCATATCCCCCGTTTCACCCCAAAAACGGGTCCCCCGGCTCCCTAAAACGCGGGAAAACGGGCTCGTTTCGCACCCGCCGCCTCGTCCCCGGGGGGTTTTGCCGCCTCGTGATCCGTTTAGAGGCTCCGCTGCTGAGTCAAAGGGGGATTCTGGCCCCAAAATCAGGGAATAAAGGAGTTAGTGGAAGCGGAATTCAGGGTAAAATGAGTTGTTGGAACCAGAATTCAGGATAAAGGGAGATATTGGAACTGGAATTCGGGATAAAATGAGTTGTTGGAACCAGAATTCAGGATAAAGGGAGTTATTGGAACTGGAATTCAGGATAAAATGATGCATAGGAGCTGGAATTCAGGATAAAATGAGTTATTGGAACCAGAATTCAGGATAAAATGTTGTATAGGAGCCAGAACTCATGATAAAATGAGTTATTGGAAATGGAATTCAGGATAAAATGAGTTATGGGAACCAGAATTCGGGATAAAGTGAGTTATGGGAACCAGAATTCGGGATCAAATGAGTTATGGGAACCGGAATTCGGGATCAAATGAGTTATGGGAAGCGGAATTCGGGATCCAATGAGTTATTGGAACCGGAATTCGGGATCAAATGAGTTATTGGAACCAGAATTCGTGATCCAATGAGTTATGGGAACCGGAATTCAGGATCAAATGAGTTATGGGAACCGGAATTTGGGATCAAATGAGTTATGGGAACCAGAATTTGGGATCAAATGATTTATGGGAAGCGGAATTCGGGATCCAATGAGCTATTGGAACCGGAATTCGGGATGAAATGAGTTATCAGCACCCGAGTTCAAGCCTTTGGTTGCTTCCCCAGCGCATTCTGGAGCCCGAGGACTTTCTGGACGACTTGGACGACGAGGACTACGAGGAGGACACACCGAAGCGGCGCGGGAAGGGCAAGGCCAAGGTGGGTGCTGCGAGCCGGCCGCGGCCCCGCGCCCCGCGGAACCGCATTTAGGGCACATCAGGGTGTTCTTAACCTCGAAGTCGCGTTCGTTCGGCGCTAACGAAGGGTTTAATCGCTAAAAGAACCCCTGCGGGGAGGGTTTTAAGTGGTTTTCGCTGTCCCAACGCTGTGAATTCGTGGGATTTGGGCTGAAGGGAACATATAGATATACATAATGTAATATACGTAGCCTGAGAATGCCCCATCTCATCTGATCTGGGAAGCTAAGCAGGGTCGGGCCCGGTCAGTGCTTGGATGGGAGACCAAGTGGCTGCTGTGGGCTGAGCCAGCACTGGGTACCTGGGGTGGGTTAGAAGGGGCTGGTCAGTAGGTCGGAGAGGTTCTCCTGCCCCTCTGTTCTGCCCTTGAAATGAGCGTTTAGCTCAGATACTATCAGGATATACTTTAGGAACATATATGTATACATATATATACAGCCAGAGCACCCTGAGAATGCCCCGTCTCGTCTGATCTGGGAAGCTAAGCAGGGTCAGCCCCGGTCAGTACGTGGATGGGAGACCAGCTGGGTGCTGTGGGCTGAGCCAGCACTGGGCCCTTGTGGCCAGGAAGCCAGTGGGACCTGGGGTGGGTTAGAAGGGGGTGGTCAGTAGGTCAGAGAGGTTCTCCTGCCCCTCTGCTCTGCGCTTGAAATAAGGGTTTAGCTCAGATACTATCAGGATATACCTAAGGAACATATATATATACATAAAGTAATATATATAGCCTGAGAACGCCCCATTTTGCCTGATCTGGGAAGCTAAGCAGGGTCGGGCCCGGTCAGTACTTGGATGGGAGACCAGCTGGGTGCTGTGGGCTGAGCCAGCACTGGATACCTGGGGTGGGTTAGAAGGGGGTGGTCAGTAGGTCAGAGAGGTTCTCCTGCCTCTCTATTCTGCCCTTGAAATAAGGGTTTAGCTCAGATACTATCAGGATATACCTACCTGAGGGACATATATATATATATACACATAATGTAATATAGTCGCACGGAATCGGAGTCGCCTCCACTTCCACCGCTCCCCACGGCGTGGCGCTGTGGGATCGCTGCTCCCTCCCCGTCACCTGTCCGCCCCGTTTCTCCCTAAAATTGGCTTTTCCCCCTTGATTTCTCAGGGCAAAGGTGTCGGGGGCGCTCGCAAGAAGCTGGACGCCGCCATCCTGGAGGATCGGGACAAGCCCTACGCGTGCGACAGTGAGTGGCGCAGGCTTTGCCTGCCCCCCGAGCGCCGGCTTTCAAACCCATCGCTTCACCCGCTGAAATTTGGGCCGTAAACCCCCAAAACGATGATTTCCGCACCCGGGGGAGGGTGTTTTGCGACCGACCCGAAGGCGTTTGGGTGTTTTCGACCCCAAATTAAGGGTCGAGCGCCCCCCGCGTCGCATAAAGACGAGGATAAACCTCTCCCGCTTTGCCAAAAAACTCCCAAAAAGTTAAAAAGCGGCCTCTCCCCGTTTCCCCGGCGCACGTCAAACCGGTTTCCAGGCCCCGCCGCGTCCCGCTCTGCCTAAAAATCCCCTTTGTGGGCAGAAATATTGTCTTTCCTTTTCCCTGAGCTGATTCTTCCTCCTCCCCTCCCTCTTCCTCCTCCCTTTGTTCCCAAAAGAGCCGCTTTTGAGGGCAAAAGGGGCCGTGGAGGCTTCGAGAGGTGCTGTCTCTGTCCTTTCTGTCGCTGCCTGTGCCCGAGCCGCGCTCCCTCTGGTTGCTCCGTGTGCGTTTCTCACGACTCTCTTTCTGTGTTTCAGACACTTACAAACAAAAGCATTCCTGAAACCTCCCGACCGAGGTATCCGCTCTGTCTGCTCTCTGCTCCTTTTCCGCCTTTTCCTTCTCCAACCCGGCACTCCGGCCCCAAAACGGCCCCCGAGGTGGCGGGAGGGGGGACCGACCGCGGCCACCGCGGCCGCCGCGTGGACCAGCCCCGCGCGACGCGACCGGAACGCGCCTTCCCGCCCAACCCCCCGCGGCACGCGGAAAACAGCCCGACTCCCCCCATCCCCCCCCAAACCAACAAAGCGCGGATTAACCCCCCGCCGCGCCGCGGAATGCGGCAAAACGGCGCCGGTGCCCCCGCGCCGCGGCCTCGGGACACGCAGCACGGCGCCGCCGCCTCGGGCTTCGATCCGGGCGTTGCGTGCGCAAAAAACACCGTTTTGTACAAAAACAACAGCTTGTTTGGCTAAAAACACCTTTGGAGGGAAAACCCTGACTTTTTCGGGTAAAAAAGAGCCGTTTGGGATCAAAACCTCCACTTTTTTGTGCCCAACCACCCCCGCCTTTTTATGCCCGAGCCTTTTTGGGTTAAAGCAGCCCCGGAATGGGCCGAGCGGGGGGAATTTGGGTGAATAAACCCATTGGAAATGCCCCGTTGGCGGAGCGGAACCCGCCCCGTGTTTTGCCGCCTCCCGCTGCTGTTTTGGGGGCAAAAAGGTCAATTTGGCGACTCGGCGGGGGGCGGAACGCAGCGCGTGGCCGACCCCGTGAGGCCCGGCCGGCTCCGACCGCCGGAATTCACTGTAATAACCTTGTAATTGCCGCTTTTGCGCTCGTTTCCCTCCACCGCTGCCAAATTCGCCGCAAATCCCTCAATCCGGGCGGAATTCGGGGCTTTTCACCCCAAACACAACCCCGGCTGCTCACGTTGGGCTCTTTTTGGGGCCTCCGTCCCCCTTTTGGCCTCGTTGGGCTGTTTCCCTTCTTATTTTTAGCCTGGAAATGGGCAAAATGTTCCCAAAACTCCCAAAATCACCCGTTTTCCCTGATTTTTGTGGAAGGTGCGGGGTAACCAGCGTTTCAACGCACCCGCCGCGCTCTGGAAACCCCGTTTTTGCTCATTTTTGGGGGGTTTTACCCCAAGGTGGCCCCGAGGCCGGCGCCTCCTTCGCGCCAACCTGGAGTGGGGGAAAACCAGGGGATTTTGGGGTCTCCTGCCCAAAAACAGGCGGAATTTGGTCCGTTCTCAACCAGGGAAGGTCAAACCAACCCCAATTGTCTAAAAACGGGTGAAAACCAGGGAAATTGCTGATTTTTGGTCAGGCCCAAAAATCCCCCAAAAAAGCCATTTTCCCTCTTTCCCCGGCTGCCTCAGGAGCCGATTTTTGGGCGGGAAACCCCCTTTCCCGCCGTTTTCCCCGCGTGCCTCAACGCGCCGCCACCAAACCCACGCGTTTTACCCCCAAAACGACCCCCGTTGCCAAACAACCAGAACGAACCCAAAGCGCATTGAATCGGGGGCGGTTTCCGGAGCCGCGGGGCTACGGGAATCGCTGTTTTTCGGGGTGAAAACGCCCGTTTTCCGCTGTTTTGGCGCAGTTTGCGGCAAACGCTACAAGAACCGGCCGGGTCTGAGCTACCACTACGCGCACTCGCACTTGGCCGAGGAGGAGGGCGACGACAAGGACGACTCGCAGCCGCCCACCCCCGTGTCCCAGCGCTCCGACGAGCACAAGTGTGAGCGAAACCGCCGTCCCGCGCCCGGAACGCCCTCCGAATGCTCAAAACGCCCCAAAAATACACCCGAAACGGGGGGTTTTGCAGCATGGTGTTTGCCGGAAGAGCTGCTGTGGGTGGCGGGGTTGGCAACACGCGGGTGTTTCTGCCCCGTTTTGCCCCGTTTCCCCCCCCCGTTTCCCCCCCCCGTTTCCCCCCCCCGTTTCCCCCCCCCGTTTCCCCCCCCATTCCCGCCCCGTTTTCCGCCCCGTTTTCTCCCCTGTTCCCCCTCCATTCCCGCCCCGTTTCTCCCCCGTTTCCTCCCCGTTTCCTCCCCGTTTCCTCCCCGTTTCCTCCCCGTTTCCTCCCCGTTTCTCCCGTTTTTGCGAGGGAAAATGGCCGTTAACCGCGTTTCCTCCCTTTTTTCAGCCAAAAAAGGCCCCGACGGGCTGGCGCTGCCCAACAATTACTGCGATTTCTGCCTGGGCGACTCCAAGATCAACAAGAAGACGGGGCAGCCCGAGGAGCTCGTCTCGTGCTCCGACTGCGGCCGCTCGGGTGAGGGGGGACGCCCCAAAACGGGCCGGGAAAGGGGGATGGGGGACAATGGGGGTGGAGGGGCGGGGCTGCCTGTGCCTGGCCCCATGTCCCCCATTGTCCCTCAGTGTCCCCCCCTGTCCCCCATTGTCCCCCATTGTCCCTCAGCGTCCCCCTGTCCCCATGTCCCCCATTGTCCCTCAGTGTCCCCATGTCCCCCAATGTCCCCATGTCCCCCAGTGTCCCCCTGTCCCCCATTGTACCTCAGTGTCCCCTAGTGTCCCCCAGTGTCCCCCTGTCCTCAGTGTCCCCATGTCCCCCATTGTCCCTCAGTGTCCCCATGTCCCCCAGCGTCCTCCTGTCCTCAGTGTCCCCCTGTCCCCCAGTGTCCCCCAGTGTCCCCATGTCCCCCAGCGTCCCCCTGTCCCTCGGTGTCCCTTAGTGTCCCCCAGTGTCCCCTGTCCTCATTGTCCCCCTGTCCCTATTGTCCCCCAATGTCCCCCTGTTCCCATTGTCCCCCGTTCCTCATTGTTCCTCCATCTTCATTGTCCTCCTGTCCCCATTGTCCTCCTGTGCCTCAGTGTCCCCCATTGCCCCCCTGTCCCTATCGTCCCCCTGTCCCCCAGTGTCATCAGTGTCCCCCTGTCCCTCGGGTGACCCTTAGTGTCCCCCAGTGTCCCCCTGTCCTCATTGTCCCCATCCCTATTGTCCCTCAGTGTCCCCCTGTCCCCAGTGCCCCCATTGTCCCTCGGTGTCCCCATTGTCCCCCTGCCCCCCATTGTCCCCCATTGTCCCCATTGTCCCCCGGTGTCCCCATTGTCCCCCCCTCACTGTCCCTGTCCCCAGGCCACCCGTCGTGCCTGCAGTTCACGCCGGTGATGATGGCGGCGGTGAAGACGTATCGCTGGCAATGCATCGAGTGCAAGTGCTGCAACATCTGCGGCACCTCCGAGAACGACGTGAGTCACAGCCCCAAAACCCGCTCAATTCACCCCAAAATCACCCAGTCCCGTGTTTCACCCCAAAACCCCCGTGTTTCACCCCAAAACCCCCGTGTTTCACCCCAAAACCGCTGGCAATGCATCGAGTGCAAGTGCTGCAACATCTGCGGCACCTCTGAGAACGACGTGAGTCACAGCCCCAAAACCCGCCCAATTCACCCCAAAATCACCCAGTCCCGTGTTTCACCCCAAAACCGCTGGCAATGCATCGAGTGCAAGTGCCGCAACATCTGCGGCACCTCCGAGAACGACGTGAGTGCCCCAAAACCCACTGAATTCACCCCAAAATCACCCAGTCCCGCGTGCCCCAAAACCCCCACTTTTCACCCCAAAACCCCCATGTTTCTCCCCAAAACCCCAGCAAAACATCTTTTGGGGGCAAATCTCTGTATGTGACTGATCTGTAGGACACAGCGGTGTGTTTTTTGGGGGAAATCTTTGTACTTTTCGTGTCCTGGGGGGTCTTTTTGGGTGAAAATCCGCGTGTTTTAGCACTTGGCGGGACAGGGGAAAAGCGTTTTTGGGGCTAAAACCTGGATTTTCACCATTTTCGCAGGACCAGCTGCTGTTCTGCGACGACTGTGACCGCGGGTACCACATGTACTGCCTGACGCCCCCCATGGCCGAGCCCCCCGAAGGTGAGCGAGCGGCACCAAAACCCCCCAAACCCACCCCAAAATCCAGCTCTGCTGTCCCTTGTACCCCAAAAAGCTCAGTTTTGCCTGAAAACGCCTTTTTTCACCCCAAAACCCATCTCTGATGTCCCTTGTACCCAAACCGCTCATTTTGACTGACAAGGCGTTTTTTACCCCAAAATCATCATTGATGTCCCTTGTACCCAAAACGCTCATTTTGGACTGAAAAGGCCTTTTTTCACCCCAAAATCCATCTCTGCTGTCCCTTGTACCCCAAAACACTCAGTTTTGGCTGAAAAGGCCTTTTTTCAGCCCAAAACCCATCTCTGCTCTCCCTTGTACCCCAAAACGCTCATTTTTGACTGAAAAGGCCTTTTTTCACCCCAAAACCCGCGGCTGACATCACTCGCACCCCAAACCTCTGGCTTTTGCCCCATTTTGGGGCTCTCCCCCCTCCCCCCTTGTGCTGATTCACGGCAACCCCTCCGCCCCCCCAAAATGGTCGCGCTTAACGAACCCGCTGGTTAATTATCCCTGCGGTTAATTAACCCGCTGGTTAATTATCCCCGCGCTTAAAAAACCCGCCGGTTGATGATCAACGCGCGGCCGGTTGGGGTTAACGAGGGGGGATGGGAGGCTTTGGGGTCCCCGTGGGGTCCCTGGGCGGTTTCCGGGTGTTAATGAGCGTTAATTGCGCTAATTGCAGGGAGCTGGAGCTGCCACCTGTGTCTGGACCTGCTGAAGGACAAGGCCTCGATCTACCAGAACCACCAGGCCAGCCCAGCGCCTGAGCCCCCGCTCCGCACCCTCCGCTGCCTTTAGTTCCCTTTATTTCCCCTTTATTTCCCTTTATTTCCTTTTATTTCCCTTTATTTCCCTTTATTTCCCTTTATTTTCTCTCTATTCTTTTGCTCCAATTTCATCTCTTCTCCCTCTTCTTCTCCTCTTCTATTTCCCATCTCTATTTCCTCTTATTTCCTCTTCTCCCTCATTTCCTTTAGTTTTATTTCCTTTGTTTTATTTCCTTTATTTTTATTTCCGTTGGTTTATTTCCTTTGTTTTATTTCCTTTGTTTATTTCGTTTTATTTCCTTTATTTCCTTTAGTTTTATATCCTTTAGTTTTATTTCCGTTAGTTTTATTTCCGTTGTTTTATTTCCTTTAGTTTTATTTCCTTTATTTCCTTTAGTTTTATTTCCTTTGTTTTATTTCCTTTAGTTTTATTTCCTTTATTTCTTTTCGTTTTATTTCCTTTATTTCTTTTCGTTTTATTTCCTTTGCTTTATTTCCTTCAGTTTATTTCCTGTATTTCCTTTCTTTTTATTTCCTTCCCCTTTTAAATTTTCCTTTATTTCTCTATTTTCTTCTAATTTCCTTCCTCTTATTTTCTCCAATTTCTCTTAATCCTTTATTTTCCCTTCTCTTATTTTCTCTTATTTTCTTTAATTTCTTCTAATTTCTCTTATTTCCTCTTATTTCCCCCAATTGTTTCCTCCCCATTTCATTTAATTTCTCTTATTTCCTCTCATGTTCCGTAACTTGATGTTTTTAAAGCGCCATTATCCCCCTTTCCCGCCATTTTCCCTCCTCACCTTCCCGCCCATTTTGGGTGGATTCGGTTTCTTTTGGAGCCGTCGCCGCCACTTTCCCCCATTCCCCCCACCCCCAAAAGGGCGTTTTTTCACCCCAAAACAAAACCCACCCCCCCCCACCCCCCCCACACCCCGGCAGTTTTGGCGGGAAAATCGCCCTTTTTACGCTTTTCCACCCAAATCGCGGCGGGGGGGCCCAAAACGCCCCTTTGGGCCCCACATTTTGGGGCCTTTTCCTCCTTTCCGCATTTTTGGGGTGAATTGTTGGGGTTTTTCTTTCCGTTCCCCTCCCCCCTCCCCCCCCACGAGGCCTTAACCCCCGACCGCACAAACGGGTCAAATTCCCTCACTTTGGGTCCCCCCCCCACCCCCCGCTGGCGCAAAACGGGGCAAAACTCCCCCATTTTGGGGTTTCCGGCACGGTCGCACAGGGTTCCATTTTGGGGCGAAAAAGCCGCTTTTTACCCCCAAACCGCCGCTGACGCCCCATCCTCCCCCCCCCCACCAGGGTCCCGTTGACTGAATGTGCCTGTTTTATAGCAAAATCAACTCAAAAACCTACCTCCGACCCCCCCGAGGAGCCGCCCGGGACCCAAACCGCCCCAAAACCACCCAAACTCCCCCAAAATGAACCAAAACCACTCACAATTGACCAAAACCCCCTCAAAACAAACCCCCGTACACCAAAAATCAACCCCGGTGGTTTCTCTCCCCATCCCCCCCCCCCCCCCCCCCCCAAGCGCGATTTGGGTGGAAACGAAGGCGTTTTGGTTCAAAACGGTTGGGGTTGCCCGTTTTTGGCGCCCCCGCCAGGGCCGGGCCGCCCAAACGGCCCAAAATGGGGGTTTTTTCCCCCAAAATCCCCCTCGGCGAAGCTTCCCGGTTGGGTCTTTGCCGGGAAGAGCGAAGAACGGCACCAAAACTGCTTCTTTTCGTAATAAAATGGAGAAAAACGCAGCGGTTTGGAAAAAATGGGGGCGTTTGGGGCAAAAATGGAGCGTTTGGGGCAAAAAACGGGGTGTTTGGAGCGAAAATGGAGCGGTTGGGGCAAAAACGGGGTGTTTGGAGCGAAAATGGAGCGGTTGGGGCAAAAACGGGGCGTTTGGAGCGAAAATGGAGCGGTTGGGGCAAAAACGGGGCGTTTGGAGCGAAAATGGAGTGTTTGGGGCGAAAACGGGGCGTTTGGAGCGAAAACGGGGCGTTTGGGGAGAAAACGGGGCGTTTGGAGCGAAAACGGGGCGTTTGGGGAGAAAACGGGGCGTTTGGGGCGAAAACGGGGCGTTTGGGGCAAAAATGGGGCATTTGGGGCACAGGGGCGCTGCATTTGGGGTAAAACCCCACAATTTAGGTGCTTTTATGTGGCTTCTGTGAGAGCTGGTTTTGGTTCAAAACCCCCATTTTTGGTACTTCTTTGTGGCTTCTGTGAGTGCTGATACTGAGCTTTTCCCACCCTGTTTTTTGGGGTAAAACCCCCCAATTTTGGTACTTCTATGTGGCTTCTGTGAGTGCTGATACTGAGCTTTTCCCACCCTGTTTTTTGGGGTAAAAACCCCCAATTTTGGTGCTTTTCTATGGCTCCTGTGAGTGCTGATATTGAGCTTTTCCCACCCTATTTTTCGGGGTCAAACCCCCATTTTTGGTTCTAGGCCGTGACTCGCTGACTGCACCCTCATTTTTGGGGTAAAATCCCCCCGATTTGGGTCTTTCCACCCCCGGGGTGACGTGAAAATTAATCTTTTGCGACTTTATTTTTCAGCCAAACCAGCTGCGTTAGGGCAAAGGCCGGAGCCGCCGGATCAGGGACCCAGGCGTCCGGGTAATGATTTGGGGACCTTAATCCTCATTAAGCTCCTTGTTGGGGGGGCGTGTCCCGGACACCTGGGTCCCTGGGTTTGGTATAAAACCCGGTGTTTTGGTGAAGTCCGTTAAATCGCGACGTCCCCGTCAGGCCCTGGTGTCGCTCAGGGGGACGGTGACGGTGGCGTCGGTGGCCTTGGCATGACCGGCTCTGCCAGGACCCAAAAGCGTCACTTTTTGCCCCAAAACCTCTGCTCTTCACCCCAAAACCTTTGTCACTTCTCACCCCAAACCTCTGGTCGTCACCCCAAAACCGTCATCCCTTTTCACCCCAAAACCCTCATCCCTTCCTGCCCCAAACCCCATGGTTTTCACCCCAAAACCTTCATCCCTTGCTGCCCCAACCCCCCTGTTCTTCACCCCAAACTCTGGTCTCCAACCCCCCCATTTCCCCCAAACTCTTGGTCCCCAAACACCCCGTTTTCCCCAAACTCTTGGTCCCCAAACCCCCCGTTTTCCCCCAAACTCTTGGTCCCCAAACCCCCTGTTCTTCCCCCAAACTCTTGGTCCCCAAACCCCATTTTCCCCCCAAACTCTTGGTCCCTTCTTGCCCCAAACCCCCTGTTCTTCACCCCAAACTCTTGGTCCCCAACCCCCCCATTTTCCCCCAAACTCTTGGTCCCCAACCCCAGCATTTCCCCCCAAACTCTTGGTCCCCAACCTCCCATTTTCCCCCAAACTCTTGATCCCCAAACCCCCCGTTTTCTCCAAACTCTTGGTCCCCAAACCCCCCGTTTCCCCCAAACTCTTGGTCCCCCAACCCCCCGTTTTCCCCAAACTCTGGGTCCCCAAACCCCCTGTTTTCCCCCAAACTCTTGGTCCCCAAACCCCCCGTTTTCCCCAAACTCTGGGTCCCCAAACCCCCCGTTTCCCCCAAACTCTTAGTCCCCAAATCCTCCATCTTTGCCCAAACTCTTGGTCCCCAAACCCCCCGTTTCCCCCAAACTCTGGGTCCCCAAACCCCCTGTTTTCCCAAACTCTTGGTCCCCAAACCCCTCGTTTCCCCCCAAACTCTTGATCCCAAACCCCCCGTTTCCCCCCCAAACTCTTGATCCCCAACCCCCCATTTTTCCCCCAAACTCTGTGTCCCCCCCGCCCCGTTCCCCCAAACTCCGGTCCCCGGCGCCCCCCACCGCGCCTCCAGGTCGCGCAGGTCTCGGGCAGCGGCACGTTGCGCGTCTCGGGCAGCAGGAGGGTGAGCAGCGCCGAGACCACGGGGGTCACCCCGTAGATGACGGGGGGCAGCGCGGGCACCACGTCGCCGGCCATGCGCACCAGCGGCGCCATCATCCCGCCCACGCGCGCCATGGTGCCGCCGAGCCCCAGCCCCGTCTGCCTGCGCCGGGACAGCCGCCGGTTGGGACCGGAGAACATGGGGGGTGGCGGTTGGGTGGGTTGATTGGTTGGGTTGATTGGTTGGTTGGACGGTTGGTTGGGTTGGATGGTTGGTTGGGTTGATTGGTTGCTTGGACGTTTGGTTGGGTTGCTTGGTTGGGTTGATTGGTTGGTTGGGTTGATTGGTGGGTTGGGTTGGTTGGTTGGGTTGATTGGTCGGTTGGGTTGGTTGGTTGGGTTGGTTGATTGGTTGGGTTGGATGGTTGGTTGGGTGTTTGGGTTCATTGGTTGGATGGTTGTTTGGGTTGATTGGTTGGTTGGGTTGGATGGTTGGTTGGGTTGGTTGGTTGGTTGGGTTGATTGGTTGGACGGTTGGTTGGATGGATGGGTGTTTGGCTTGATTGGTTGGATGGTTGGTTGGGTTGATTGGTTGGTTGGGTTGATTGGTTGGTTGGGTTGATTGGTTGGTTGGGTTGGTTGGTGGGTTGATTGGTCGGTTGGGTTGGTTGGTTGGGTTGGTTGATTGGTTGGGTTGGTTGGTTGGTTGGGTTGATTGGTTGGACGGTTGGTTGGATGGATGGGTGTTTGGCTTGATTGGTTGGATGGTTGATTGGGTTGATTGGTTGGTTGGGTTGATTGGTTGGTTGGACAGTTGCGTTGATTGGTTGGTTGGTTGGGTTGATTGGTTGGTTGGGTGGGTGGTTGGATGGTTGTTTGGATTGATTGGTTGGATGAATGGTTGGTTGGGTGGCTGATTGGACAGTTTGTGAGGTGGGTTGATTGGTTGGGAGGTTGGTTGGTTGATAAGTTGATTGGTTGGATGATTCGTTGGTTCATGGCTGGATGAGCAGTTGGGTGGGCAGAGGTTGGGCTGTGGTGGCCCCGCCCACCGCGGGTGACCCCGCCCACCACGGGAGGCCGCGCACCTGATGGCGGTGGGGAAGAGCTCCCCGGTGAAGATGTAGGCGCAGTTGAAGGAGGCGGCCAGGGCGCCCTTCCCGATCACGGCCAAGCTCAAGCGCAGCGCCTGCAGCTCTGGGACATGGCGGGAGGTGGCACCTTGGCCCCACGTCCCGGGGACACACCGAAGGGTGGCCCAGGTGCCACCAGTGACCCTGCACCCTCCACCCCAGTGTCCTCCACCATCCATCTTCCATCCCATTGTCCTCCATCCCATTGTCCTCCATCCCATCATCTTCCATCCCATCATCCTCCATCCCATCCTCCTTCATCTCTCCATCCCATTGTCTTCATTGTCCTCCACCCATCGTCCTTCATCCCATTGATCTTCATCTCTCCATCCCATCATCTCCCATCATCCTCCATCCCATTGTTCTTCATCTCTCCATCCCATCGTCCTCCATCCCATCGTCCTCCACCCCCTTGTCCTTCATCCCATCGTCCTTCATCCTATTGTTCTTCATCTCTCCATCCCATCATCTTCCATCGTCCTCCATCCCATCATCCTCCATCCCATTGTTCTTCATCTCTCCATCCCATCATCTTCCATCGTCCTCCACCCTCCATCTTCCATCCCATCGTCCTTCATCCCATCGTCCTCCATCTCATTGTTCTTCATCTCTCCATCCCATCATCTTCCATCATCCTCCACCCCATCGTCCTCCAGCCTCCATCATCCACCCCATCATCCTCCACCCCATTGTTCTTCATCCCATCGTTCTTCATCCCTCCATCCCATCATCTTTCATCGTCCTCCACCCCATCATCATCCACCCCATTGTTCTTCATCTCTCCATCCCATCATCTTCCATGGCCCTCCAGCCTCCATCATCCACCCCATCATCCTCCACCCCATCATCCTCCACCCCATCGTCCTCCACCCCATCGTCCTCCACCCCATCGTCCTTCAACCTCCACCCCATCGTGTCCCACCCCATCGTGTCCCACCCCAACCCCTGCACCCACCGCTGGGCACCAGCATGGTGGCCAGGATGCAGCCCCCGGCCAGCGCCAAGGAGCCGCCCTGCGCCATGCGCCGGCCGCCGCGCATCACGACCACGGCTGACGCCAGCTTGGCCGGCACGTCCACGGCGGCGAAGAGCAGCTGGCTCACGTACACGTCCACGCCGAAGCCCTGCAGGTCCATGGCCAGCCCGTAGTACGCGAAGCTGGTGGAGAACCTGCCCGAACCCCCCGGTTCCGCTCAGAACACGACACCCAAAACGGCCGCGCTGGGACCCAAACGGTGAGTTTGGGCTCAAGAGGTGGGTTTGGCCACCAAAAGGTGGGTTTGGCCACCAGAAGTTGGGGACTGGCCAATGAAAGTTGAGTACTGGCCAATGAGAGTAGGATAGTGACCAATGAGAGTTGTGTACTGGCCAACGAGAGTTGGGGTTTGGCCAATGAGAGTTGAGTACTGGCCAATGAGAGTTGGGATTTGGCCAATGAGAGTTGGGGTTTGGCCAATAAGAGTTGAGTACTGGCCAACGAGAGTTGGGGTTTGGCCAATGAGAGCTGAGTACTGGCCAATGAGAGTTGGGTACTGGCCAACGAGAGTTGAGGTTTGACCAATGAGAGTTGGGGTTTGGCCAATGAGAGTTGAGTACTGGCCAATGAGAGTTGGGTACTGACCAATGAGAGTTGGGGTTTGGCCAATGAGAATTGGAGTTTGGCCAACGAGAGTTGGGTTTGACCCCCCAAAAAGGTGAGTTTGGCCCCTCAAAAGGTGAGTTTTGCCCCTCAAAGCAGTGGATTCCCCCCCAAAACGTGGATGTTTCCCCCCAAAATGTGTTTTTCCCAAAAGTCCCTTTTTTTGCCCCGAATCACTTGCCAGACGCAGGCGACGCCGCCGCTCACCCTGCGGACCCCGCGGCTGCGGATCAGGGAGCCCACGCCCCCCCCGGTGCCCCCCGCGACCCCCAGGGCCTGCAGCACCTGCGGGACACGGGCGATGGGCAACGGGGGGGATCGGGGGGTCCAGGGGGGAACTGGGGTAACTGGGGGTGGGATATGGGGGGATCCAGGGGGGGATTGGGGAGGTTTGGGGGAGAATTGGGAAGAATTGGGGGTGGGATCTGAGGGGGGTCCAGGGGGGAATTGGGGGGAACTGGGGGTGGGATCTGGGGGGATCCAGGGGGGAATTGGGGGGAACTGGGGGGGAATTGGGGGTGGGATATGGGGGGATCCGGGAGAAATTGGGGGGAACTGGGGGTGGGATATGGGGGGATCCAGGGGGGAATTGGGGGGGAATTGGGGGTGGGATATGGGGGGATCCAGGGGGGGATTGGGGAGATTTGGGGGAGAATTGGGGGGAATTGGGGGTGGGATATGGGGGGTATCCAGGGGGGAATTGGGGGGAACTGGGGGTGGGATCTGGGGGGATCCAGGGGGGAATTGGGGGGAACTGGGGGGAATTGGGGGTGGGATATGGGGGGATCCGGGGGGAATTGGGGGGAACTGGGGGTGGGATCTGGGGGGATCCAAGGGGGAATTGGGGGGAACTGGGGGGAATTGGGGGTGGGATATGGGGGGATCCAGGGGGCAATTGGGGGTGGCATATGGGGGGGATCTGATGGGTGGGGGGGATTTGGGGGGATCTGGGTGATCGAGGGGGATCTGGCTGGGCTCAGAGGGGCTGGGGTTGCTCGGGGGGATCTGGGGGGGTCTCCGCGGGGATATGGGGGGGGGGGGGGGCCGTCACCTCCGTGTTGAGCTTGTCACCCTCGTCCCTCCTCCCGTTGACACGAGCGACTTTGCGAAGCCCCCGGAGGGCCAGGTCGGGTCTCCCCGCGATCACCTGCCAGCGCGCCGACTCGGGCAGCAGCCTGGGGACCCAGGAGTGCGGGAGGGACCCAGGAGTTCGGGGGGGACCCAGGAGTGCAGGGGGTGACTCAGGAGTTTGGGAGAATCAGGAGTTCGGGGGGACCCAGGAGTTGGGGGGGCTCAGGAGTGCAGGGGGACCCAGGAGTTCAGGGGGACCCGGGAGTTCGGGGGGACTCAGGAGTGCGGAGGGGGACCCAGGAGTTCGGGGGGAATCAGGAGTGCAGGGGGGGACTCAGGAGTTCGGGGGGTACCCAGGAGTGCCGGGGGGACCCAGGAGTGCCGGGGGGACCCAGGAGTTCAGGAGGGACCCAGGAGTTCGAGGGGGGACCCAGGAGTTCGGGGGGGGACCCAGGAGTTCGGGAGGGACCCAAGCATCTGGGCTGGGTCCCTTCTCCCACCCTCCACCTCCCACCACCCACTGAGGACCCAGGTGTCCCCACCCCCTCCAAGGGTCATCCAGGACCCCCCCAAAACCCAGCGTGGTGGGGGCGGGGTGGCCGCCCGGACGCCTGGGTCCCTCGTACCAGGAGTAGAGGAAGAAGAGGAAGAAGGGCAGGGACACGGCGAGCTGCAGGTGGCGCCAATGGGGCAGCGCGAAGGCCACGCCGGCCAGCACGAACTGGCCCAGCGTGTAGGAGTAGCCGTTGATGGTGCCGACCACGGCGCGGGCGCTCGTGGGGATCCACTCCATGCCTGCCCCGAAACCGCGGCACCGTGAGCTCCCGGCGGCACCGAGGGAGTCGTGGTTGGAGGTTGGGTCAACCCAATGGTCAGTGATTGGAGATTGGGTCAATGGTTGGTTGTTTGGTCAACTCAATGGTCAATGGTTGGAGGTTGGGTCAATGGTTGGTTGTTTGGTCAACGCAATGGTCAATGGTTGGAGTTTGGGTCATCCCAGGGGTCAATGGTTGGTTGTTGGGTCAATGGTTGGTTGTTGGGTCAATGGTTGGTTGTTTGGTCAACCCAACGGTCAACGGTTGGAGTTTGGGTCATCCCAAGGGTCAATGGTTGGTTGTTGGGTCAATGGTTGGATTTTGGGTCATCCCAAGGGTCAACAGTTGGTTGTTGGGTCAATGGTTGTTTGGTCAACCCAACGGTCAATGGTTGGATTTTGGGTCATTCCAAGGGTCAGTGGTTGGTTGTTGGGTCAATGGTTCTTTGGTCAACCCAACGGTCAATAGTTGGAGTTCGGGTCATCCCAAGGGTCAATGGGGCCAAACTGGGAGAACTGGGACCCTCACAGGGGTTGGGGGGAGAGCAGGCGCCCCCGAAGGTCACTGGTGGTGGGACCAGACACCCCCCTTGTCCCCACAACCCCAGGTCCCCCCAGTGTCCCCGTGTCTCACAGAGCGAGGCCGAGTTGAGTGTCACCCCCGCCATGGCCATGCCCCCCAGGCAGCGGCACACGCAGTAGGTGACAAAGGTGGGAGCGACCGACGTCACCGTCCCCGACACCCCCAGCTGCAGGTAACACCAGCTCAGCACCAGCCGGCGCCCCCACCTGCGGGACACGGCACTGGGAGCACTGGGAGCACTGGGATGGGTGACATGGGGCACTGGGAGCACTGGGAGCACTGGGATGGGTGACACAGGGCACTGGGAGCACTGGGATGGGGACACGAGGCACTGGAAGCACTGGGATGGGGACAGGGAGCACTGGGATGGGTGACATGGGGCACTGGGAGCACTGGGAGCACTGGGATGGGGACACGGGGCACTGGAAGCACTGGGAGCACTGGGATGGGTGACACAGGGCACTGGGAGCACTGGGATGGGGACACGAGGCACTGGAAGCACTGGGAGCACTGGGATGGGTGACATGGGGCACTGGGAGCACTGGGAGCACTGGGATGGGGACATGGGGCACTGGAAGCACTGGGAGCACTGGGATGGGTGACATGGGCACTAGGAGCACTGGGATGGGGACACGGGGCACTGGGAGCACTGGGATGGGGACACAAGGCGTCTCTCCCCTTCTCCTCCTCCCAGTTCCTCCCAGCACCTCCCAGCACCTCCATCCCCATCCCCACCCCTTCCCAGTTCCTCCCAGTTCCCCCCAGTTCCCCCAGTTGCCACGGTACCTGTCAGACAGCACCCCGAACAGGATGGAGCCCAGCAGGACCCCGGCCATGTAGATGGACTGGGCCACGTCCCGCAGCGCCTTGGACTCGCACACCAGGTCCCACTGCCCGGGACAGCCGCGTCACCCCCGGACGCCTGGGTCCCCATCCACCCCCGGATGCCTGGGTCCCCGTCCCCCTGGACGCCTGGGTCCCCATCCACCCTCGGACGCCTGGGTCCCCATCCACCCGGACGCCTGGGTCCCTGTCCACCCTCGGACGCCTGGGTCCCCATCCACCTGGACGCCTGGGTCCCTGTCAACCTGGATGCCTGAATCTTCATCCACCCCCGGACGCCTGGGTCCCCATCCACCCAGATGCCCAAATCCCCATCCACCCCCGGACGCCTGGGTCCCCGTCCCCTCCAGACGCCTGGGTCCCCATCCCCCCGGACGCCTGGGTCCCCATCCCCCCGGACGCCTGGGTCCCCATCCACCCCCGGACGCCTGGGTCCTCGTCCCCCCAGACACCTGGGTCCCCATCCCCCCGGACACCTGGGTCCCCATCCCTCCCAGACCCCCCCGTGACTCCCCAGACCTCGGTGACGACGGTGCGGGTGAAGACGCCCCCGTGGTAGGTCCACCCGTCGCGACAGGGCTCGGTGGCGGCGCCGCCGCCGGTGCCGTTGTTGGTGCCGTTGACGCCCAGGAGGCCCCACTGGTGCTCCACGAAGCGGCGGCAGCGCTGGGGCCGCTGGTGGCCGTCGTGGGGGATGGCGACGACGAGCGGGACGGCGGCGGCGCTGCCGTTGGGCGCGGCGCGGGGCCGGCAGTGGTGCTCGGGGACGCCGGCGGTGAAGTTCTGCAGCACGTTGTGACTGACCAGCATGACCAGCGGCGTGGCCAGCGCGGCCACGTAGCACACCTGGAAGCGGCCCATCCCCCCCAGCCGCGCCAGCAGCTCCGCGAAGGTCATGGCGAGGTCAAGGTCAGCTGGGGGAGGGGAGGACAGCTGGGGGGGTGGCCAGCGGTTGGCCAAGGATTGGCCAACGGTTGGCCTATGAGTGACCAAGGGTTGGCCAAGGGATGACCAATGGTTGGCCAACGGTTGGCCAAAGAGTGACCAAGGGTTGGCCAAGGGTTGGCCAACGGTTGGCCTATGAGTGACCAAGGGTTGGCCAACGGTTGGCCAACGGTTGGCCTATGAGTGGCCAAGGGTTGGCCAAAGAGTGGCCAATGGTTGGCCAATGAGTGACCAAGTGTTGGCCAATGGTTGGCCAAGAGGTGGCCAAGGGGTGGCTAAGGGTTGAGCGATGGGTGATGAAGTCTTGGCCAATGGTTGGCCAAGGGGTGGCCAATGAGTGACCAAGTGTTGGCCAAGGGGTGGCCAATGGTTGGCCAAGGGGTGGCCAATGAGTGACCAAGTGTTGGCCAAGGGTTGGCCAATGGTTGGCCAAAGGGTTGGCCAAGGGGTGGCCAAGGGTTGACTATGGCTGGCCAATGGTTGGCCAAGGGGTGACCAAGTGTTGTCCAAGGGTTGGCCAAGGGGTGGCCAAGGGTTGGCCAATGGTTGGCCAAGGGGTGGCCAATGGTTGGCCAAGGGTTGGCCAAGGGGTGGCCATTTATCAGTTTATTGACCTTGAACCTCTTGATTGATCGATCGATTGATTGGCCTCTATTGATCAACCCACTGGCCCATAATCTATCGATCAGTGTTGGCATCTTCATCAATTGATCAACCGCTCAGTCACTCTCTCTTGATCAAGCAATTGATCTATCGATCGATTTATTGAGTTATCATCTTATCGATCAATGTATTGATCCTTATCTATCAATCAGTTTGCCTATAATATTCCTATTGATCAGTCTTTCTATTGATTGATCTGTTGATCTTTAATCTCAATCTATTGATCTTTAATTTCAATCTATTGATCTTTAATCACAATCTATTAATCTTTAATCTCAATCTATTGATCTTTAATTTCAATCTATTGATCTTTAATCTCAATCTATTGATCTTTAATCTCAATCTGTTGCTTTCTCATCCTTTTATTGATCAATGTATCGATCCCAATCGATCAACCTCTTGACCCGGAACCTCCCTATTGATCCACCTTCCCTCCATTGCTCAGTCTATTGATCCTCAATCCCCCTCCTGGGCATCCATTGGCCTCTCCCGATCAAGATATTGATCACCAATTGGTCCACTCACCTGGTTACGGCTCCGGTTCCTCCCAGTGTCTCCCAGTCCCGGCTCCGGCTGCTCCCTCGTCCCTCTGGCCCCGGCCCCGCCCCCTTCCTTGGCCCCGGCCCCGCCCCTTCCTTGGCCCCGCCCCCATTTAAAGCGCCCCCACCCCCTTGATCTTTGACCCCATTGCGGTTCGGTGGCACAAAACGGCCCCAACCGGCGACACCCTTGGGTGCGTCCGCCCCCCCACCCCCAATGGAGCCCCTTGAACCCCGGGCGGGGGGGCGGGGAGGGGGGGGACATGGCGGGGGGGGTACCCGGGATCTGTGGGTCCTTGGGGTCCCCCCGGATGCCTGGGTCCCCCCCAAACGCCTGGGTCCCCTCGGACGCCTGGGTCCCCCCGGACGCCTGGCTCTCCCGAACGCCTGGGTCCCCCCTGGACGCCTGGGTCCCCCCGGACGCCTGGGTCCCCCCAGATGCCTGGGTCCCCCTGGATGCCTGGGTCCCCCCAGATGCCTGGGTCCCCCCGGATGCCTGGGTCCCCCCACACACCTGGGTCCCCCCGGACGCCTGGGTCCCCCCAGATGCCTGGGTCCCCCTGGATGCCTGGCTCTCCCGAACGCCTGGGTCCCCCCGAACGCCTGGGTCCCCCTGCTCCGTCCCCCTCCCCCCGGCGGGGGTCACGAGGCCGCTGCCCCCCCGCAGGTCCCGTGTTGCCGTTGGGGGGTGGGGCAGCGCAGCTGCTCGGGACCCCCCGCGGGTGGGAAAACAGCCGCCCCTCCCCCACCCCCCCCCTCCCCACCCCCCCCCGGCACTTTGAACCATTTTCTGCTATTTGAACCATTTCCTTTAGCCCATTTATTTTGGTGAGGGGGGAGGGGACATTGTCCCCAACCTCCACGGGGACACTCGGGGGCCGATGTCACCCGTGGCACTTGGCTCATTGTGGCGGGGGGGGAGCCCCCCAACCCCCCTCCCCCCCTCCCCCACTGCATCAATGTGGGGGCTCAGGGGGTGGGATTTGGGGTCCCATGGGGGGGGGTCTATGAGGCCCCCGCGGTGACGTCGGCGCAAAGTGGCACCTGGAGGGTCCCGGCGGCGTCTCCGCGGGGGAGGGGCCTGTGGACAGCGAGCGTGGGGGAGGGGCCGGGGGAGGGGTCAGGGTTGGGTGGGGGTTGGGTGGTTTTGGTGTCTTTGTCCCCCCCCTCTTGCCCCATTGACGTGTCCGTCCCTCTGTCCGTCCTTTCGTCCGTCCCTCTGTCCGTCCATCCCCGCGTCCAACCCTCTGTGTGTCTGTCCCCGTGTCCAGCCCACCCTCCGTTCGTCTGTCCGTCTGTCTGTCCATCCCCATGTCCAACCCTTTGTCCGTCCGTCCCCATGCCCGGCCAACCCTCTGTCTGTCCATCCATCCAAACCCCTGTCCAACCCTCCGTCCATCCCCACGCCTCACCAACCCTCTGTCCGTCTGTCTGTCTGTCTGTCCATCCCCATGTCCAACCAACCCTCCATCCATCCCCACATCCCACCAACCCTCTGTCCATCTGTCTGTCCATCCCCATGTCCCACCAACACTCTGTCTGTCTGTCTGTCCGTCCCCCTGTCCCACCAACTCTCTGTCCATCCGTCTCTCCATCCATCCATCCCCATGTCCAACCGTCTGTCCATCCATCCCCATGTCCCACCAACCCTCTGTCCATCTGTCTGTCCATCCATCCTCCCATCCCCACATCCAACCAACCCTCCATCCATCCATCCCCCTGTCCCGCCAACCCTCTGTCCATCTGTCTGTCTGTCTGTCCATCCCCATGTCCAAACGTCTGTCCATCCATCCCCATGTCCAACCGTCTGTCCATCCATCCCCACGTCCCACCAACCCTCTGTCCATCTGTCTGTCTGTCCATCCCCATGTCCCGCCAACCCTCTGTCCATCTGTCTGTCCATCCATCCTTCCATCCCCACGTCCATCCATCCCCCCATCCTGCCAACCCTCTGTCCATCTGTCTGTCCATCCATCCTTCCATCCCCACGTCCATCCATCCCCCCATCCCGCCAACCCTCTGTCCATCTGTCTGTCCATCCCCACACCCCCCCACCCCTTCTCTCCCTCCCCACCGTGTCCCCCGGTCCGTCCGTCCGTCCGTCCCACCTCCGCTGGAGGTCCCTCATTGTCTCCGGCAGCGCGGTGTCGCGCGTCTCAGGCAGGAACGCGGCCACCAGCCCCGACAGCACCGGCGCGGCGCCGTAGATGACGAGCGGCAGCGCCGGCGCCGCGTCCCCCGCCATGCGCACCAGCGGCGCCGTCATGCTGCCCACCCGCGCCAGCGTGTTGGCCAAGCCCATCCCGGTCTGCCTGCGGGCGCAGGGGGCGCTGAGGGGCTGTCCGGTGTCACCGTCACCACCCCGGCGCCCGCGGCTCTCACCGGATCACGGTCGGGTAGAGCTCGCCCGTGTACAGGAAGGCGCAGTTGAAGGACGCGGCCAAGCAGCCCTTCCCCAGCACGGCCAGCGCGGTGCGCAGCGTCCGCAGCTCTGCGGGGACACGCGGCGGCGCCGCTTGGGCGGGTGGTGGCGATGGGGATGGGGAGACCCCGAATTGCCGCCATTTCCACCAAATGGTTGAGATAACCCAACTTCTCAATGGGTTGAGTTGAGGTTGGACCTTCCAGATGGTGCTGGAGACCAAGGGGCCACCGCCCCCATCTCAACCCAATGGGGCCACCGCTTTGGTGGCACTAGTTGAGTTGGCAATGGGGGACAGGGAGGGGGGACCCCCAAAACGCCGCGATTTCCACCAAATGGTTGAGATAACCCAACTTCTCAACGGGTTGAGTTGAGGTTGGTTTGGTTGCTCCAGGTGGTGCTGGAGACCAAGGGGCCACCACCCCCAGCTCAACCCAACGGGGCCACCACGGCCACCACCTTGGTGGCACCAGTTGGGTTGGCAATGAGGGACCCCAAATTGCCGCGATTTCCGGCAAATGGTGGAAATAACCCAACTTCTCAATGGGTTGAGTTGAGGTTGGTTTGGTACTTCCAGGTGGTGCTGGAGACCAAGGGGCCACCGCCCCCATCTCAACCCAATGGGGCCACCACTTTGGTGGCACCAGTTGGGTTGGCAATGGGGGACCCCAAAACGCCGCCATTTCCGGCAAATGGTTGAGATAACCCAACTTCTCAATGGGTTGAGTTGAAGTTGGTTTGGTTGCTCCAGGTGGTGCTGGAGACCAAGGGGCCACCACCCCCAGCTCAACCCAACGGGGCCACCGCGGCCACTGCTTTGCCAACCCAACTGGTGCCACCAATGGGGGACCCCAAAACGCCGCGATTTCCACCAAATGGTCGAAATAACCCAACTTCTCAATGAGTTGAGTCGAGATTGGACCTTCCAGGTGGTGCTGGAGACCAAGGGGCCACCACCCCCATCTCAAGCCGCCGCGGCCCTCACCTCTTGGCACCAGGATGTTGGCCAGGATGGCCAAACCGGCCAAGACGAGGGTGAAGGATTGGGTGAAGCGCCGGCCCACGAAGGTCATGGTGAGGACGGACACGAGCTTGGCCGGGATGTCCACGGCGCCGAACACCATCTGCATGATGAAGATGTCCAGGTCGAAGTTCTGCAGGTCCATGGCCAACCCGTAGTAGGCGAAGCTGGTGGAGAACCTGGGTGGGGGACGCGGGGGGCGGGTGAGCAGCTCGGGGCCATGGGATGGGGACCCAGGAGTTCGGGGGGACCCAGGAGTTCGGGGGGACCCAGGGGGACACGGCGGGCCTACCAGACGAAGCTGAGGCAGCAGGAGATGCGGCGCACGGCCGGCGTCCGCACCAGCTCCAGCGCCGAGTGCCGCGGCACGGCCGCCGGCGTCTCCGTCTGCATGTGGGAGCGCAGGGTCTGGGGGGACACGGAGGATGTGGGGGGACACGGGGGACATGGGGACATGGAGGAATTCGGGGGGACGTGGAGATGGAGATGGAGGAGATGATGGAGATGGTGTAGATAATGGAGATGGAGATGGAGGAGATGATGGAGATGGAGGAGATGGAGATGGTGGAGATGGAGATGGTGGAGATGATGGAGATGGAGATGGTGGAGATGATGGAGATGAGATGGTGGAGATGGAGATGATGGAGATAATGGAGATGGAGATGGAGGAGATGGAGATGGTGGAGATGGAGATGGTGGAGATGATGGAGATGAGATGGTGGAGATGATGGAGATGGGGGAGATGATGGAGATGGGGGAGATGATGGAGATGGAGATGGAGGAGATGGTAGAGATGAGATGGTGGAGATGATGGGGGAATTGGAGATGATTGAGGAGATGAGATGGAAGAGATGACGGAGATGGAGGAGATGATGGAGATGGAGATGATAGAGATGGAGGAGATGATAGAGATGAGATGGTGGAGATGATGAGGGAATTGGAGATGATGAAGATGGTGGAGATGGAGATGATGGAGGAGATGAGATGGAGGAGATGATGGAGATGGAGATGGAGGAGATGATGAAGGAATTGGAGATGATGAAGATGGTGGAGATGGAGATGATTGAGGAGATGAGATGATGAAGATTATGGAGGAGATGATGGAGGAATTTGAGATGATGGAGCTGGAGGTGACTGAGGCGATGATGGAGATAATGGAGAGGGCTGGAGAGACAGATGGCCGTTTGTCCGCGGGGATGGACGGGTGTTGGGGGCACAGGTGGGTTTGGGGACCCCCCACCATTGACCTCGAGTCCCCACCCCCACCAGCCCCCGCGATGCCCCCGGGGCCCCTTTTACTTCGATGTCCAGCTTGTCCCCTTCCTCCTCCTTCCCGTTGAGCTTGGCCACCCTGCGCAGCGCCCGCAGCGCCTGCTGGGGCCGCCCCGCCAGCAGCAGCCAGCGCGCCGACTCCGTCAGCCACCTGCGGACACGACACGGACACGGACACGGACACGGACACGGGCGGCCGCGCCGGCTCCGTCAGCCACTGCGGACACGGACACGGACACGGGCGGCCGCACCGGCTCCATCAGCCACTGCGGACACGGACACGGACACGGGCGGCCGCGCCGGCTCCGTCAGCCACTGCGGACACGGACACGGACACGGGCGGCCGCACCGGCTCCATCAGCCACTGCGGACACGGACACGGACACGGGCGGCCGCACCGGCTCCATCAGCCACTGCGGACACGGACACGGACACGGGCGGCCGCACCGGCTCCATCAGCCACTGCGGACACGGACACGGGCGGCCGCACCGGCTCCGTCAGCCACTGCGGACACGGACACGGACATGGGCAGCCGCGGGCGCGCCGGGACCCGCCTCTGTTGTCCCCACCGGCACCGCGCCAGGCTGGGGTTCAGCCAGCCGTCCAACCTTCTGATCGTCCAACCATCCAACTGTCCAACCATCCAACCGTCCAACCTTCTGACCATCCAACCATCCAAACAACTGTCCCACCATCCAACTGTCCAACCATCCAACCGTCCCACCATCCAACCTTCTGATCGTCCAACCATCCAACCATCCAACTGTCCAACCATCCAACTGTCCAACCATCCAACTGTCCAACTGTCCAACTGTCTGACCGTCCAACCATCCAACTGTCCAAACAACTGTCTAACCATCCAACTGTCCGACCGTCCAACCAGCCAACCGTCCAACCATCCAGCTGTCCACCCATCCAACTGTCCAACCTTCTGACCATCCAACCATCCAACCAACCATCCAAACATCCAACCTTCTGAACATCCAACCGTCCAACCATCCAACTGTCCGACCATCCAACTGTCCAACCTTCTGACCATCCAACCAACCGTCCAATTGTCCAACCATCCATCATCTGACCGTCCAACTGTCCAACCATCCAACTGTCCAACCGTCCAACTGTCCAACCTTCTGACCATCCAACCTTCTGACTGTCCAACTGTCCAACCATCCAACTGTCCAACCTTCTGACCATCCAACCATCCAACCTTCTGACCGTCCAGCTGTCCAACCATCCAACTGTCCGACTGTCCAACCACTCAACCATCCAACTGTCCAACCTTCTGACCATCCAGCTGTCCAACTGTCCATCCACCCAACCTTCTGTCCATCCTTAACCCTTCTCTCCATCCGTCCATGTTCTTCTCTGTCCGTCCATGTTCTCCATCCATCCACGTTCATCTCCATTCATCCTTCTCCATCCATCTTCTCCATCCAACCTTCTGACCGTCCAACCTTCCAGCCAGCCGCTCATCCTTGCACCTGCTCTCCATCCATCCGTCCGCCCGTCCGTCCGTCTTTCCCCTCCTCGTCCTCACCAGGAGCAGCAGAAGAAGCCGAAGAAGGGCAGGGACACGGTGAGCTGCAGCCAGCGCCAATGGGGGACGGCGTAGGCGACCCCGGCCAGCAGGAACTGCCCCGTCGTGTAGCAGTAACCCATGATGGTGCCCACCAGCGCCCGCACGCGCGTCGGCGTCCACTCCAGAGCTGGGGGGACACAACGGGACACCGGGACGTGGACACCGGGACGTGGACACCAAGACAAGGAGAACAGCAGGGACATAGACACCAGGACATGGACACCGGGGACATGGACACCGGGACGTGGACACCAAGACGTGGACACCAAGACATGGACACCAGGGACATGGACACCAAGACATGGACACCAAGACATGGACACCAGGACATGGACACCAGGACATGGACACCAAGACATGGAGACCAGGACATGGACACCAAGACATGGACACCGGGACATGGAGACCAGGACATGGACACTGGGACGTGGACACCAAGAGATGTAGACCAGGACATGGACACCAAGATATGGACACCGGGACATGGACACCAGGACATGGACACCGGGACATGGACACCAAGACATGGAGACCAGCACATGGACACCAAGACATGGACACCAGAGACGTGGACACTGGGGGCATGGAGACCAGGACATGGAGACCAGGACATGGAGACCGGGACATGGAGACCAGGACATGGACACCAAGACATGGAGACCAGCACATGGACACCAAGACATGGACACCAAGACGTGGAGAAGAGCGGGGAGAAGACATAGAGAAAGATGGAGGCGCGGAGCGGGTCGGGGCCGCGTACCGAGGGACACGGTGTTGAGCAGCACCCCCGAGAGCGCGGCGCCGCTGAGCAGGCGCAGCGCGCAGTAGGACGCGAAGGTGGGCGCGAAGGCCGACGCCGTCCCCGTGGCCGCCAGCTGCAGGTGGCACCAGCTCAGCACCGCGCGGCGCCCGAACCTGCGCGGGAACGGCGGCCGTGAGCGGGCGGGGGGCGGGGGAGGGGGAGGGGGAGGAGGAAGGAGGAAGAGGAGGAGGAGGAGGAGGAAGAGGAGGAGGAGGAGGAAGAGGAGGAAGGAGGAAGGGGAGGAGGAAGAAGGAGGAGGGAGGAGGAAGAGGAGGGAGGAAGAGGAGGAGGAGGAAGAGGAGGAGAAGGAGAAAGAGGAGGAAGGAGGAAGAGAAGGAGGAGGGAGAAGGAAGGGGAAGAGGAGGAGGAAGGGGAGGAGGAGGGAGGAGGAAGAGGAAGGGGAGGAGGAGGAGGAGGAGGAGGAGGAAGGGGAGGAGGAGGGAGGAGGAAGAGGAAGGGGAGGAGGAGGAGGAAGAGGAGGAGGAAGACGAGGAGGGAGGAGGAAGGGGAGGAGGAGGAGGGAGAAGGAAGGGGAGGAGGAGGAGGAAGAGGAGGAGGAGGAGGAAGAGGAGGAGGGAGGAGGAAGGGGAGGAGGAGGAGGAAGAGGAGGAGAAAGGAGGAAGAGGAGGAGAAAGGAGGAAGAGGAGGAAAAAGGAGGAAGAGGGGAGGAAGAGAAAGAAGAGGAAGAAGAGATGAGGAGGAGGAAGAAGAAAGAGGAGGAAGAGGAGGAGGAGGAAGAGAAGAGAGAGAGGCAGAAGAAGAGGAAGAGAAAGAGGAAAAAGAGGGGATGAGGAGGAGGAAGAGAAGGAAGACAGGAGGAGGAAGAGAAGGAAGACAGGAGGAAGAAGAGGAGGAAGAGGAGGAAGAAAGTGATGAGTAGGACGAAGAGGAGGAAGAAGGGATGAAGAAGATGGGGTGAGGAGGAGGAGGAAGAAGAGGGGGTGAGGAGGAGGAGGAAGAGGAGGAAGAGGGAGAGGAGGAGGAAGAGGCCGAAGCTCACCGGTCCGAGAGGCCCCCGAAGAGCAGGCCCCCCAGCAGCACTCCGGCCATGTAGAGCGACTGGGCCACCTGCTTCATCCCCTGCTGGCCACACACCAGGTCCCACTGCGGGGACAAGGACACGGGTGGGGACGCCCCCCACGTCCCCCACCCGGCGCCGGCGTCGCCGTGACCCGACCCAAGCGGCCTTTGGCCAACGGCGACACCGACACGCGACACTCGGTGGCGTTTCCCAGCATCTCAAGATCCCACCAGGTGTCACCCGGTCCCTTTTTGTCCCCTTGGTGGTGGCCACCGACCCCCACGTCCCCCCGTTTTCCAGGTTCCTCCAGCAAAGGTGGGGAAGATGCTCCAGTTGGACAACGGCAACATGGGGACATCAGTGTTGGGACATCAACGTGGTGACACCGATGTGGGGACATCAATGTGGTGACATCAACATGGGGACACCGACGTGGGGACATCAATGTGGTGACACCAGCGTGGGGACATCAACATGGGGACACCAATGTGGTGACACCAATGTGGTGACATCAACATGGGGACATCAACATGGGGACACCGACGTGGGGACATCAATGTGGTGACACCAGCGTGGGGACATCAACGTGGTGACACCGACGTGGGGACACCAGCGTGGTGACACCAGCGTGGTGACACCAACATGGGGACACCAACGTGGGGACACCAACATGGGGACATCAACATGGTGAGACCGACCTGGGGACACTGATGTGAGGACACCAATATGGTGACACCAATGTGGGGACATCAACGTGGTGACACCAACGTGGTGACATCAACATGAGGACACCAACATGGGGACACCAACGTGGTGACATCAACATGAGGATACCGACATGGGGACACCAACATGGTGAGACTGACGTGGGGACACCAATATGGTGACACCAACGTGGTGACACCAACATGGGGACATCAACATGGTGAGACCGGCGTGGGGACACCGACGTGGTGACACCAACATAGGGACACCAACGTGGTGACACCAACAGCCGCCTTCCATTGCGTTGTCCCCCCCGCGTCTCCCCCCGCGTCCCCCCGGTACCTCAGTGACGATGGTGCTGCCGAAGACGCCGCGGTCGTAGGTCCAGCCGTCGCGGCACGGCTCCGTCTCGGGCCACGTGCCGTTGGCCACCGAAGCGTTGGGCTCCAGGAGCCACCACTGCGGGGCCACGAAGCGCCGGCACCGCTCGCCCGCCGGCACCCACGCCCGCAGCCGCGCGCCGAGGCCGGTGCCATTGTCACCGTTGTCACCGTTGTCATTGTCACCGTCCTCCCAGCGCAGGCGGCACCGGTGGGCGACGCCGGCGGCCGTGAAGTTCTGCAGCAGGTTGTGACTCGCCATCATGAACATGGGCATGGCCAACAGGGCCACGGTGGCCACCTGGAAGCGGCCCATCCCCCCCAGGCACGCCAGCAGCTCGGCGAAGGCCATGACGTCACCGCCGGCCCCAAAACCCCCGCGTTTCACCCCAAAAAGCGCTCCCGGCGCCGCCACGCTGCGACCGGCCGCGGATCCCGCGGTCAGGTCAACGGTTGCCTCGGGGTTAATCTTTGACTTTGTAGATGGGTTTTGGGTGAATTTCCAGCGAAAACGGGCAAAAGAAGCCACCGAGGGTGACAACGGGACCTGTGGGTGTCGCCAAATGTGCCAACGGGGCCCACGGGGGTCACCAAATGGGACAATGGGGGCCACCAAATGAGACAATGGGGCCCCCAGGGGCCACCAAATGTGACAACGGGACCCATGGGTATCACCAAATGTGACAACAGGGCCCACGGGGGCCACCAAATGTGACAATGGGGCCCACAAGGGCCACCAAATGGGACAACGGGGGCCACCAAATGTGACAACGGGGGCCACCAAATGTGACAACGGGGGCCACCAAATGTGACAATGGGGCCCACGGGGGTCACCAAATGGGACAATAGGGGCCACCAAATGAGACAATAGGGCCCACGGGGGTCACCTAATGGGACAACGGGGGCCACCAAATGAGACAATGGGGCCCCCGGGGGCCACCAAATGTGACAACGGGACCCATGGGTGTCACCAAATGTGACAATGGGGCCCACGGGTGTCACCAAATGTGACAACAGGGGCCACCAAATGTGACAACGGGACCCATGGGTGTCACCAAATGTGACAATGGGACCCACCAGTGGGACAACGGGGTGGCCAGAGGGGGGCTCTCCTCGTTGTGACGCCAAAAAGAGCCCCCAAAATGGGGCAAAACTGGACAAATTTGGGGCGGGGAGAAAAGAAAGAATCATAGTTTTGATGAAAATTATAGAGTGAAACAAAATAACAATATTTTGAGGGAAAAAAAGTGGGGTTTTGGGGACATCCGGCTCTCGGGGACACCAAGGGAAGGCAATGGGGGTCTTCACCGGCTTCTTTTGGGTTAAATTTTGGCGCTTTTGGGTCTGGGAAAGGTCTTCGCTGGCCTCTTTTTTGGGTTAAATTTTAGCACTTTTGGGTCAAAGAATGGGCCTGGCCGGCCCCTTTTTTGGGTTAAATTGTAGCGGTTTTGGGTCCAAAGGCGCCGGAAGGCGCCGGCGCGCTCGGTCGCGCTCGGTTGGCGGATCTGCCGCCCAACGTTAATCGTTGACAGGCTTGGGGACAAGGGACACGCGGGACGAGCAGTGGGGGCTGGTGGCCATGGGGGGGTTGGGGACATCGGGGTGGCCTTGGGGACAATGGTCTTTGGTGTCACCTCAATGGTGGTGGCCTTGGGTGGAGGTGTCACCCAATAGTGGTGGCCTTGGGGACAGCGGTCTTTGGTGTCACCCCAATGGTGGTGGCCTTGGGGACATGGGTGGAGGTGTCACCCAAATGGTGGTGGCCTTGGGGACATGGGTGGAGGTGTCACCCCATTGGTTCTGGTCTTGGGGACAATGGTGGAGGTGTCACCCCATTGGATCTGGTCTTCGGGACATGGGTGGAGGTGTCACCCCATTGGTTCTGGCATTAGGGACATGGGTGGAGGTGTCACCCAAATGGTGGTGGCCTTGGGGACATGGGTGGAGGTGTCACCCCATTGGTTCTGGTCTTGGGGACATGGGTGGAGGTGTCACCCCATTGGTTCTGGCCTTGGGGACAACGGTCTTTGGTGTCACCCATTGGTGGTGGCCTTGGGTGGAGGTGTCACCCCATTGGTTCTGGTCCTGGGGACATGGGTGGAGGTGTCACCCCATTGGTTCTGGTCTTGGGAACAAGGGTGGAGGTGTCACCCCATTGGTTCTGGCCTTGGGGACATGGGTAGAGGTGTCACCCCATTGGTTCTGGTCTTGGGGACATGGGTGGAGGTGTCACCCCATTGGTTCTGGTCTTGGGGACATGGGTGGAGGTGTCACCCCATTGGTTCTGGCCTTGGGGACAACGGTCTTTGGTGTCACCCATTGGTGGTGGCCTTGGGTGGAGGTGTCAGCCCATTGGTTCTGGTCCTGGGGACATGGGTGGAGGTGTCACCCCATTGGTTCTGGTCTTGGGAACAAGGGTGGAGGTGTCACCCCATTGGTTCTGGCATTGGGGACATAGGTGGAGGTGTCACCCCAACGGTGGTGGCCTTGGGGATGTGGGTGGAGGTGTCACCTATTGTTGGTGGCCTTGGGGATGTGGGTGGAGGTGTCACCCATGGGTGGTGGCCTTGGTGGCCTCAGACATCACCCAGAGCCGTTGTCCCCACCAGAGCTGCTTTATTGGCCAGGCCGCGTCCCGCGGTGTCACCGGCCGTGGGGACCGGTCCCGTGTCCCCCGTGTCCCCCGTGTCCCCGGGTCCCTCAGGGCTCCCGGGGCTGCAGCGGGATCTTCTCCTTGGGCTCCTCCGGTGGCTTCCGCCGCGCCCTGGGGGAGGAGCCACCAGCGGGGACAGGGCCCTGATTGGACCGTGTCCGTCCAGCTGTCTGTCGGCATCCAACCATCGGCCAACCATCGGCCAACCATCAGCCAACCATTGTCTATCGTCCAACCGTCAGCCAACAATCAGACAACCATCGTCCATTGTCCAACCATCAGCCAACCATCATCTATCATCCACCTGTTGTCCAACCATCAGCCAACCATTGTCCATCATCCAACCATCAGCCAACAATCAGCCGTCCATCATCCAACCGTCATCCAACCATCGTCCATCGTCCAACCATCATCCAACCATCGTCCATTGTCCAACCATCGTTCAACCATTGTCCATCAGCCAACCATCAGCCAACCATCATCTATCATCCACCTGTCATTCAACCATTGTCCAACCATCAGCCAACCATCAGCCAACCATTGTCCATCAGCCAACCATCAGCCAACCATCATCCATCGTCCAACCATCATCCAACCATTGTCCATTGTCCAACCATCAGCCAACCATCGTCCAACTGTCAGCCAACCATCGTCCATCAGCCAACCATCATCCATCGTCCAACCATCAGCCAACCATCGTCCATCGTCCAACCATCAGCCAACCATCGTCCATCGTCCAACCATCAGCCAACCATCATCCATCGTCCAACCATCAGCCAACCATCATCCATCGTCCAACCATCATCCAACCATCGTCCATCGTCCAACCATCAGCCAACCATCGTCCATCATCCAACCATCGTCCAACCATCGTCCATCGTCCAACCATCTTCCAACCATCGTCCATCGTCCAACCATCATCCAACCATTGTCCATTGTCCAACCATCAGCCAACCATCGTCCAACTGTCAGCCAACCATCGTCCATCAGCCAACCATCATCCATCGTCCAACCATCAGCCAACCATCGTCCATCGTCCAACCATCATCCATCGTCCAACCATCAGCCAACCATCGTCCATCATCCAACCATCGTCCAACCATCGTCCAACCATCGTCCATCGTCCAACCATCTTCCAACCATCGTCCATCGTCCAACCATCATCCAACCATCAGCCAACCATCGTCCACCTGTCATCCAACCATTGTCCAACCATCAGCCAACCATTGTCCATCGTCCAACCATCAGCCAACCATCATCTATCATCCACCTGTTATCCAACCATCGTCCAACCATCATCCAACCATCAGCCAACCATCATCCAACCATTGTCCATCATCCACCTGTCATCCAACCATCATCCAACCATCATCCAACCATCGTCCATCGTCCAACCATCGTCCAACCATCGTCCAACCATCAGCCAACCATCGTCCATCGTCCAACCATCAGCCAACCATTGTCCATCATCCAACCATCGTCCAACCATCGTCCATCGTCCAACCGTCATCCAACCATCGTCCAACCATCGTCCAACCGTCGTCCAACCATCGTCCAACCATCGTCCATCGTCCAACCATCGTCCAGCCATCGTCCAACCATCGTCCAACCATCGTCCATCGTCCAACCATCGTCCAGCCATTGTCCATTGTCCAACCATCAGCCAACAATCAGACAACCATCAGCCATCATCCAACCATCATCCAACCATTGTCCATCGTCCAACCATCAGCCAACCATCAGCCAACCATCATCCACCTGTCATCCAACCATTGTCCAACCATCAGCCAACCATTGTCCATCGTCCAACCATCAGCCAACCATCATCTATCATCCACCTGTTATCCAACCATCGTCCAACCATTGTCCAACCATCAGCCAACCATCAGCCAACCATTGTCCATCATCCACCTGTCATCCAACCATCGTCCAACCATCAGCCAACCATCGTCCATCGTCCAACCATCGTCCAACCATCGTCCAACCATCAGCCAACCATCGTCCATCGTCCAACCATCAGCCAACCATTGTCCATCATCCAACCATCGTCCAACCATCGTCCATCGTCCAACCGTCATCCAACCATCGTCCAACCATCGTCCAACCGTCGTCCAACCATCGTCCAACCATCGTCCATCGTCCAACCATCGTCCAGCCATCGTCCAACCATCGTCCAACCATCGTCCATCGTCCAACCATCGTCCAGCCATTGTCCATTGTCCAACCATCAGCCAACAATCAGACAACCATCAGCCATCATCCAACCATCATCCAACCATTGTCCATCGTCCAACCATCAGCCAACCATCAGCCAACCATCATCCACCTGTCATCCAACCATTGTCCAACCATCAGCCAACCATTGTCCATCGTCCAACCATCAGCCAACCATCATCTATCATCCACCTGTTATCCAACCATCGTCCAACCATTGTCCAACCATCAGCCAACCATCAGCCAACCATTGTCCATCATCCACCTGTCATCCAACCATCGTCCAACCATCAGCCAACCATCATGCATCATCATCCAACCATCAGCCAACCATCAGCCAACCATCATCCATCATCATCCAACCTTCATCCAACCATCATCCAACCATCATCCATCATCATCCAACTGTCAACCTTCATCCAACCTTCATCCATCATCCAACCTTCATCCAACCTTCATCCAACCTTCATCCAACCTTCATCCAACCTTCATCCAACCTTCATCCCACCTTCATCCCACCTTCATCCATCATCCAACCTTCGTCCAACCATCATCCCACCTTCATCCAGCCATCACCCACCACCATCCAACCATCAGCCATCCATTGCCGTCTCCAGCCACCTCCCCACATCTCCATCCTCCCACCATCACCTCCACCCACCCGCCGCCATGTCCCCCCACGTCCCCCCGGCGTGTCCCCACCTGCTCTCCACCTCCTCGATGGTGTCGGGCAGCGGCATGTTGAGCGTCTCGGGCAGGAAGCCGGCGGCCACGGTGGCCACCACGGGGGCCACCCCGTAGACGGCGGGCGGCAGGAACGGGTAATACTCCTCCGTCATCTTCACCAGCGGCGCCACGATGCCGCCCACGCGCGCCATGGTGCTGCCCAAGCCCAAGCCCGTCTGCCTGCGCGGCACCGCGGCGGCACGTCACCGCGACGTCACCGCGACGTCACCGCGGGGTCACCCGGGTGTCCCCGGGGTGGGACGTACCTGATGGGGGTCGGGTAGAGCTCGGTGGTGTAGAGGAAGACGCAGTTGAAGGAGGCGGAGAGACAACCCTTCCCGATGACGGCCAGCGCTGTGCGCAGCGTCTGCAGCTCTGGGGGACACCGCGGGGGTGGGGACACCGTGGGGACACCGTGGGGGTGGGGACACCATGGGGGTGGGGAGAAGGGGATGGGGGTGGAGATGTGGTTGGGTGGTTGGAGATGCCAATGGGTGATTGGAGATGTTGATGGATGGACGGATGGACGGATGGATGGATGGACGGATGGATGGATGGATGGATGGGTGGACACATGGATGGATGGATGGAGATGTGGTTGGGTGGTTGGAGATGCCAGTGGATGATTTGAGATGCTGATGGATGGATGGTTGGATGGATGGATGGATGGATGGATGGATGGATGGATGGATGGTTGAATGGTTGGTTGGTTGGATGAATGGACAGATGGTTGGTTAGATGGTTGGATGGACGGAGGGATAGATGGACAGATGGATGGGTGGATGGATGGATGGACAGATGGATGGATGGACAGATGGTTGGATGGATGGATGGATGGATGGATGGATGGATGGATGGATGGAGATGTGGTTGGGTGGTTGGAGATGGTGATGGGTGGTTGGGTGGACGGATGGACGAACGGATGGATGGACAGATGGACGGACGGATGGATGGACAGATGGATGGATGGATGGATGGATGGAGATGTGGTTGGATGGACAGAGATGCTGATGGGTAGTTGGATGGTTGGACACACAGATGGATGGATGGATGGACGGAGATGTGGTTGGAGATTTCAATGGATGGGTGGAGATGTCAATGGGTGGTTGGATGGAGATGTGGTTGGGTGGTTGGAGATGTCAATGGGTGGATGGAGGTGGTGATGGGTGGTTGGATGGAGATGTGCTTGGATGGTTGGACACAAGATGGGTGGATGGATGGAGATGTGGACGGATGGAGATGCAGGCAGGTGCATCACCCAACATCTGGCGAAGGGACCAATGGGTGAAGCCCCAAGGGGGGCGTGTCCTGCTGCGGTGACAGGTCCCCCACGTCCCCCACACCCACCTGTGGGGACGAAGATGTTGGCGATGATGACCAAGCCGGCCAGGAAGAGCGCGACCATGAGCGACACGCGCCGGCCCGCGTAGCTGACGGACACGGTCACCACCAGCTTGGCCGGGACATCCACGGCGCCGAAAATCACCTGGATGAGGTAAATGCTGACGCCGAAGTTCTGGAGATCCATGGCCAGGCCGTAGTAGGAGAAACTGATGGAGAACCTGGTGGGGAAATGGAGCTTGAGTGGAGTCACCAACCCCCCCGGGTGTCACCAACATCCCCGGGGTGTCACCAACATCCCCGGGGTGTCACCAACCCCCCTGGGGTGTCACCAACATCCCCGGGTGTCACCGTCACATGGACAGGGTGTCAGGTGAGGGGAAGAGGGTTGTGGGACCAACACCCTCCCACCCAACCAACCAATCAACCAATCAACCCTGTTCTTAACCACCCACCCACCCACCCACCCAACCAACCAATCAACCTTCTTCTTAACCAGCCACCCAACCAACCAATGAGCTAACCATCTTCTCAACTAACTAACCATGTTCTTAACCAACTAACCAACCAGCCAACCAACCAACCATCTTCTCAACCAACCGACCAACCAACCATCCAACCAACCAACCAACAACCATCTTCTCAATCAACCAACCAACCATCTTCTCAATCAACCAACCAACCATCCAACCAACCAACCATCTTCTCAACCAACGAACCAACCAACCATCTTCTCAATCAACCAACCAACCAACCATCTTCTCAATTAACCAACCAACCATCCAACCAACCAACCATCTTCTCAACCAACCAACCAACCAACCAACCAACCATCTTCCCAACCAACCAACCATCTTCTCAACCAACCAACCAACCAACCAACCATCTTCTCAACCAACCAACCAACCAACCAACCAACCAACCAACCAACCAACCGTCGTCTCAACCAACCGACCAACTAACCATCTTCTCAATCAACCAACTGACCAACCAACCATCTTCTTGACCAACCAACCACCACGTCAACCATCCACCCCCCGCCCTGTCCCCCGGCCCCACCAGGCAATGGAGAGGCAGAAGAAGATGTGCCGGATCACGGGGGTCCGGACCAGGTCGGACACGGTGTACGACGCCTTGAGCGCCGCCAGCTCCTCCTTCATGCTGGACCTGAGGATCTGGGGACACGGGGCGGGTTGGGAGGGGACAGCGCGGCCACCGCCGCCCCCCGCGGTGCCACCAAACCTCCACCGTGATCTTCTCCCCTTCCTCCTTCTTCCCGTTGATCTTGGCCACGCGTTGAAGGACCTTCACGGCCTTCTCAGCCTTCCCGGATAGGACCAACCACCGCGCCGACTCGGCCAACCACCTGCGGCCATGGGGGAAACTGAGGCACCGAGAGACCCCCGTGGTGTCCCCCGGGTGTCCCCAGGGTGTCCCCAGGCCCTACCAGGAGCAGCAGAAGAAGCCGAAGAAGGGCAGGGACACGGTGAGCTGCAGCCAGCGCCAGTGGGGGACGGCGTAGGCGATCCCGGCCAGCAGGATCTGGCCCAGCGTGTAGGAGAAGCCGGTGATGGCCACGGTGACGGCGCGGTAGGGGGTGGGGATCCACTCCACCACTGCAGGGGGACGCGGGGTCACCGCGGGGTGACCATTTATGGCCATTAGGTCACCCCTGTCCATGGCCATTGGGTCAACTCCATCCATGGCCATTGGGTTGTCCCCAACCATGACCATTGTGTCATCCCCAACCATGGCCATTGCATTGTCCCCAACCATGGCCATTGGGTTGTCCCCATTTATGGCCATTGGGTCACCCCCGTCCATGGCCATTGGGTTGTCCCCAACCATGGCCATTGTGTTGTCCCCATTTATGGCCATTGGGTCACCCCTGTCCATGGCCATTGGGTCACCCCCATCCATGGCCATTGGGTTGTCCCCATTTATGGCCATTGGATCACCCCCGTCCATGGCCATTGGGTTGTCCCCACCCATGGCCATTGGGTCACCCCTGTCCATGGCCATTGGGACATCCATGACCATGGTGACGCCCCCAACCATGGCCATTGGGTTGTCCCCATTTATGACCATTGGGTTGTCCCCGTCCATGGCCATTGGGTCACCCCTGTCCATGGCCATTGGGACATCCATGACCATGGTGATGCCCCCAACCATGGCCATTGGATTGTCCTCAACCATGGCCATTGGGTCACCCCCATCCATGGCCATTGGGTCACCCTTCTCCATGGCCATTGTATCAACCCTGTCCATGGCCATTGTGTCAACCCCATCAATGGCCATTGTGTCACCCCCACCCATAGCCATTGGGTCACCCCTGTCCATGGCCATTGGGACATCCATGGCCATTGTGTCAACCCCATCAATGGCCATTGTGTCACCCTCATCCATAGCCATTGGGTCACCCTTCTCCATGGCCATTGGGTCAACCTCATCCATGGCCATTGGGTTGTCCCCGTTCATGGCCATTGGGTCAACCCTGCCCATGGTCACTGGGACATCCATGACCATGGTGACGCCCCCATCCATGGCCATTGTGTTGTCCCACCCCCGGCCGCGGTGCCACCCCGCCGGCGTCCCCGGCGCCCCCGCGTGCCGTACGCTCACCCAGGCAGGCGATGCTGAGCCCGAAGCCCGAGAGCGCCATCCCGCCGGCGAAGCGGAAGGCGCAGTACCACGCGTAGCTGGGCGCGAAGGCCGTGCAGGTGCCCATCACCCCCAGCTGCAGGTACGACCAGAGCAGCAGCGCCTTGCGCCCGAACCTGCGGCGGCAGCACCGCGGGCACTGCGGGCACTGGGAGGGGAACTGGGAGCACTGGGAGCACTGGGAGGGACCAGGGGCAATGGGAGGACTGGGAGGGACTGGGGGCAATGGGGGCACTGGGAGGGGAACTGGGAGCACTGGGAGCACTGGGAGGGACTGGGGGCACTGGGAGGGACTCGGGGCAATGGGAGCACTGGGGCCACTGGGAGCACTGAGGCCACTGGGAGCACTGGGAGGGACTGGGGGCACTGGGAGCACTGGGAGCACTGGGGGCAATGGGGGCACTGGGAGGGACTGAGGGCAATGGGAGAGACTGGGAGGGACTGGGGGCAATGGGAGGGACTGGGGGCAATGGGAGGGACTGGGAGGGACTGTGGACAATGGGAGGGACTGGGGGCAATGGGAGGGACTGGGAGGGACTGGGGGGCACTGGGGGCACTGGGGGCAATGGGAGGGACTGGGAGGGACTGGGGGCAATGGGAGCACTGAGGGCAATGGGAGGGACTGGGGGCAATGGGAGGAATTTGGGGCACTGGGAGGAACTGGGAGCACTGGGAGGGACTGGGAGCACTGGGGGCACTGGGAGGGACTGGGAGCAATGGGAGGAATTGGGGGCAATGGGAGCAATGGGAGCACTGGAGGCAATGGGAGCACTGGGTGGGACACTGGGAGCACTGGGAGGGAACTGGGAGCACTGGGAGGGGAACTGGGAGCACTGGGAGGGACTAGGGGCACTGGGAGGGACTAGGGGCAATGGGAGCACTGGGGCCACTGGGAGCACTGGGAGGGACTGGGAGCACTGGGGGCAATGGAAGCACTGGGAGGGACTGGGAGCACTGGGGGCACTGGGAGGGACTGGGGGCACTGGAAGGGACTGAGGGCAATGGGAGGGACTGGGAGGGACTGGGGGCAATGGGAGGGACTGGGGGCAATGGGAGCACTGAGGACAATGGGAGGGACTGGGGGCAATGGGAGGAATTTGGGGCACTGGGAGGAACTGGGAGCACTGGGAGGGACTGGGAGCACTGGGGGCACTGGGAGCAATGGGAGGAATTGGGGGCAATGGGAGCAATGGGAGCACTGGAGGCAATGGGAGCACTGGGTGGGACACTGGGAGCACGGGGAGCACTGGGAGGGAACTGGGAGCACTGGGAGGGACTGGGAGCACTGGGAGGGACTGGGGGCACTGGGAGCACTGGGAGAGGCACTGGGAGCACTGGGAGCACTGGGAGGGACTGGGAGCACTGGGAGGGGAACTGGGAGCACTGGAGCACTGGGAGGGGCACTGGGAGCACTGGGAGCACTGGGAGCACTGGGAGCACTGGGGGCACTGGGAGCACTGGGGGCACTGGGGGGGCAGCACGGGGGGGCCGGTACCTGTCAGACAGGCCCCCCAGGACCAGCGCCCCCACCAGCACCCCGGCCATGTAGATGGATTGGGCCATCTGGCGCAGCTGCCGGTGCCCGCACACCAGGTCCCACTGCGGGGGGACAGCGGTGTCCCCCCCAGCCCCACAGCACCGGCCCCACGGACCCCCCGGCCCCACAGCTCCGGCCCCATGGACCCACCGGCCCCACGGCTCCGGCCCCACGGACCCAGCAGCCCCACGGACCCAACGGCCCCATGGACCCATCAGCCCCACGGACTCAACAGCCCCATGGACCCATCAGCCCCACGGACCCACCAGCCCCACAGCTCCGGCCCCACGGACCCACCAGCCCCATGGACCCACCAGCCCCATGGACCCATCAGCCCCACGGACCCATCAGCCCCATGGACCCATCAGCTCCACGGACCCACCAGCCCCACAGCTCCAGCCCCACAGACCCAACAGCCCCATGGACCCAACAGCCCCATGGACCCATCAGCCCCACGGACCCACCAGCCCCATGGACCCACCAGCCCCATGGACCCATCTGCCCCACGGACCCATCAGCCCCATGGACCCATCAGCCCCATGGACCCATCTGCCCCACGGACCCATCAGCCCCACATGGTTCCAGCTCCAGATGGTTCCATCTCCATTTCTATCTCCAGATGGTTCCATCTCCATCTCCATATGGTCCCATCTCTATCATCCCATCTCCTTATGGTCCCATCTCCATCCCTTCATCTCCATATGGTCCCACCTCCATCCCACCAGCTCTTTATGGTCCCACCTTCATCATCCCATCTCCTTATGGTCCCATCATCTCCATCATCCCATCTCCTTATGGTCCCATCTCCATCCCACCACCTCTTTATGGTCCCACCTCCATCATCCCATCTCCTTATGGTCCCATCATCTCCATCACCCCATCTCCATATGGTTCCACCTCCATCATCCCATCTCCTTATGGTCCCATCTCCATCATCCCATCTCCATAGGGTCCCATCTCCATCATCCCATCTCCTTATGGTCCCATCTCCATCATGCCATCTCTTTATGGTCCCACCTCCATCATCCCATCTCCATATGGTTCCACCTCCATCATCCCATCTCCTTAAGGTCCCACCTCCATCATCCCATCTCCTTATGGTCCCATCTCCATATGGTCCCATCTCTATCATCCCATCTCCTTATGGTCCCATCATCTCCATCATCCCATCTCTTTATGGTCCCATCTCCATCATCCCATCTCCATATGGTCCCATCTCCATCTCCCGATGGTTCCACCTCCCCGTGGTCCCCGTGTCCCCCGTGTCCCCTCCCCCATGTCCCCCGTGTCACCTCGGTGACGATGGTGGCCACGTAGACGCTGCGGTCGTAGTCCCAGCCGTGGGGACACGGTTCGGTGGCCCCGGCGCCGCTGCCATTGCCGGGGGACACGTAGAGGTGACAGGAGCCCAGGGTGGCATTGGGGGACCCCCAGGTGTCACCAGGTGTCCCCAAGGTGTCACCAGAAGCTGCTGAGATGCCACCAGGAGCCCCCAAAGTGCCACCGGAGATGGGGCCGGGTGGCTCTGGGGTGGCACTGGGGACAATGGGGGTGGCTCTGGGGACAATGGGGGTGGCACTGGGGGTACTGGGGATGGCACTGGGAACCCCAAGGGTGACATGGGGGACCCCAAGGGTGGCACTGGGGACAATGGGGGTGGCACTGGGGATACCAGGGGTGACACTGGGGACCCCAAGGGTGGCACTGGGGACAATGGAGATGGCACTGGGGACCCCAAGGGTGACATAGGGGACCCCAAGGTTGGCACTGGGGACCCTGGGGGTGACAATGGGGACCCTGGGGGTGACAATGGGGACCCTGGGGGTGGCACTGGGGATACTGGGGGTGGCACTGGGGATACCAGGGGTGACACTGGGGACCCCAAGGGTGGCACTGGGGACAATGGGGATGGCACTGGGGACCCCAAGGGTGGCACTGGGGACAATGGGGGTGGGACCGGGGATACTGGGGGTGACACGGGGGACCCCAAGGGTGACATGAGGGACCCCAAGGGTGGCACTGGGGATACCGGGGTTGACACGGGGGACCCCAAGGGTGGCACTGGGGACAATGGGGGTGGCACTGGGGACCCCAAATGTGGCACTGGGGACAATGGGGGTGACACTGGGGACAATGGGGGTGACACTGGGGATACCAGGGGTGACAGTGGGGACACTGGGGGTGGCACTGGGGATACCGGGGGTGATAATAGGAACATGGGGGGTGACAGTGGGGTCATGGGGGGTGACAGTGGGGACACTGGGGACACCGGGGGTGACAGTGGTGACACGGGGCGTGGCAATGGGGACACGGGGGGTGGCAATGGGGAGGCGGCAGCGGTGCGGGGGGACGGCGGCGCTGAAGTTCTGCAGCAGGTTGTGCGCGGCCATGAGCAGGATGGGCACGGACAGCAGGGACGTCTGCAGCAGCTGGAAGCGCCCCAGCCCGCCCACGCGCGACAGCACGGAGCCAAACGCCATCTGGGGACAGGGGGACATCAGGGGGACATGGGGACATCAGGGGGACATGGGGACATGGGGACAGCATGGAGCCGAACGCCATCTGGGGACAGGGGGACATCAGGGGGACATGGGGACATCAGGGGGACATGGGGACATCAGGGGGACATGGGGACATGGGGACAGCACGGAGCCAAACGCCATCTGGGGACAGGGGGACATCAGGGGGACATGGGGACATCAGGGGGACATGGGGACATGGGGACAGCACGGAGCCAAACGCCATCTGGGGACATTGGACATCGTGGGGACATGGGGACATCAGGGGGACATGGGGACATGGGGACAGCATGGAGCCAAACGCCATCTGGGGACAGGGGGACATCAGGGGGACATGGGGACATGAGGACAGCACGGAGCCAAACGCCATCTGGGGACATTGGACATCGTGGGGACATGGGGACAGTGTGGGACATGGGGACATCAGGGGGACATGGGGACATGGGGACAGCACGGAGCGGAACGCCATCTGGGGACATTGGACATCATGGGGACATCAGGGGGACATCATGGAGACATGGGGACATGGGGACAGCACGGAGCCGAATGCCATCTGGGGACATAGGGACATGGGGACATCAGGGGGACATGGGGACATGGGGACAGCAGGGAGCCAAACACCATATGGGGACATGGGGACATAGTGGGGACATGGGGACATGGGGACATGGGGACATCATGGAGACATGGGGACATGGGGACAGGATGGAGCTGAACGCCATCTGGGGACATTGGACATCATGGGGACATGGGGACATCATGGAGACATGGGGACATGGGGACAGCATGGAGCGGAATGCCATCTGGGGACATAGGGACATGGGGACATCGTGGGGACATGGGGACATGGGGACATCGTGGGGACATGGGGACATGGGGACAGCACGGAGCCGAATGCCATCTGGGGACATAGGGACATGGGGACATCGTGGGGATATGGGGACATGGGGACACGGGGACATCATGGGGACATGGGGACATCGTGGGGACATGGGGACAGCACGGAGCCGAACACCATCTGAGGACATGGGGACACAGGGACATCATGGGGACATGGGGACATCAGGGGGACATGGGGACATCAGGGGGACATGGGGACAGTATGGAGCTGAATGCCATCTGGGGACAGGGGGACATGGGGACATTATGGGGACATGGGGACATCAGGGGGACATGGGGACTTGGGGACACCTGGGGACATGGGGACATCATGGGGACATGGGGATATCGTGGGGACTTGGGGACATCATGGGGACATGGGGACTTGGGGACACCTGGGGACATGGGGACATCAGGGGGACATGGGGACAGAGGGGGACATGGGGATAGAGGGACATGGGGACAGGAGGGACCCAAATGTCATCACGGGGCCACCTGGGGACATCGTGGGGACACGGGGGGGACACAATGGGACACATGGGGACACGGGGGGGACACGGGGACACAATGGGACACGGGCTGACAGGGGGATGGTGTCACCGCTCGCGTCACTTGTCCCCACCCCACCCCCCACCCCCCCACCCCCCAGCGCGTCCCTGGGGACGGGACATCCGGCCAGATGGGACACTTGTGTCCCCCCCCTCAGTGTCCCCATGTCCCCAACTCCCCCCCCACGATGTCCCCAGCCTGTCACTAATGTCCCCAACCCCCCGTGTCCCCTCCTCATGTCCTCACCAACCCCCCCCACGATGTCCCCAACCTGTCCCCAATGTCCCCAACCTGTCCCCAACCTGTTGCCGTGTCCCCTCCCGCATGTCCCCAACCCCCCCCACGATGTCCCCAACCCCCCTGTGTCCCCCCCCACGATGTCCCCAATCTGTCACCGATGTCCCCAATCCCCCCACGATGTCCCCAGCCCTCCCGTGTCCCCCCGCCACGATGTCCCCAACCTGTCACCGATGTCCCCAACCCCCCCACGATGTCCCCAACTCCCCCCGTGTCCCCCCACGATGTCCCCAACCTGTCCCCAAGCCCCCCCACGATGTCCCCAACCCCCCGTGTCCCCAACCTGTCACCAATGTCCCCAACCTGTCCCCAAGCCCCCCGTGTCCCCCTCCCCATGTCCCCAACCCCCCCACGATGTCCCCAACCTGTCCCCAGCCCCCGCCGTGTCCCCAACCCCCTCCACGATGTCCCCAACCCCCCCCGTGTCCCCCCCACGATGTCCCCAACCTGTCACCGATGTCCCCAATCCCCCCACGATGTCCCCAGCCCTCCCGTGTCCCCCCCCCACGATGTCCCCAACCTGTCACCGATGTCCCCAACCTGTTGCCGTGTCCCCTCCCCCATGTCCCCAACCCCCCCACGATGTCCCCAACCCCTCCATGTCCCGCCCCCGATGTCCCCAACCTGTCCCCAACGACCCCCGTGTCCCCTCCCCATGTCCCAAGCCCCCCCCGTGTCCCCTCCCCAATGTCCCCAACCCCCCATGTCCCCCCCACGATGTCCCCAACCTGTCACCAACGTCCCCATGTCCCCTCCCCATGTCCCCAACCTGTCCCCAACCCCCCATGTCCCCTCCCCATGTCCCCAACCCCCCCACGATGTCCCCAACCTGTCACCGATGTCGCCAACCTGTTGCCGCGTCCCCTCCCCCATGTCCCCAACCTGTCCCCAACTCCCCCGTGTCCCCCCCCTCCCCGTGTCCCCCGTGTCCCCCGTGTCCTCCGATGTCCTCCCGGCCCCGGTACCTCCGGCGGCCCCTCCCGGCCCCTCCTGATCCCGGGAAATGAGGCGAAAAGCGGCTTTTTTGGTTAAAGTGTCACCGGCTGCGGGCGCGGGGGGGCGGGGGGGGAGGGGCGGATTCCAGCGCCGCGGGTGCCCGAACTCCTGGGTCCCTCCCGAACTCCTGGGTCCCTCCTGAACTCCTGGGTCCCCCCCGAACTCTCGGGTCACCCCCGAACTCCTGGGTCCCCCCTGAACTCCTGGGTCCCCCCCGAACTCCTGGGTCCCTCCCGAAGTCCTGGGTCCCCCTCGAACTCCTGGGTCCCTCCCGAACTCCTGGGTCCCCCCCGAACTCCTGGGTCCCTCCCGAACTCCTGGGTCCCCCCCCGAACTCCTGGGTCTCTCCCGAAGTCCTGGGTCCCCTCCGAACTCCTGGGTCCCTCCTGAACTCCTGGGTCCCTCACGAACTCCTGAGTCCCCTCCGAACTCCTGGGTCCCCCCCGAACTCCTGGGTCCCTCCCGAACGCCTGGGTCCCCCCATACCTCCTGGGTCCCCCCCGAATTCCTGGGTCCCTCCCGAACTCCTGGGTTCCTCCACCTGCCCCATTCGTCTCTGGAGGGACCTATAGAACCCCTATAGGCTCCCCCACCCCCTATAGAAACTCCCTCCTCCTATGGAACCCCCCACCTGTTGTCCCCCCATGGGAGCCCTATAGATCCCCCTCAACCCCTATAGACGCCTATAGAGCCCCTATAGCCCCCCCCAGCTCCCCATGGTGCCTGTAGACCCCATAGGGATCCCCCGACACCTATAGGCTCCAGTACCTCCTATAGACCATCACAGCCTCCCACAAGCCCCTACAGCCACCCACACCGAGCCCTATAGGTGCCCCACAGACCCCTATATACCCCCCCCATATAACCCTTCAAATGCCCTGGTGCTCCCCCTATAGATCTTTCTAGGCCCCTATAGATCCTGAGAGCCGCCTATAGATTTTTATAGACCCCGATAAACCACCCTATAGAATCCTATAGGCCCGCCCTGGGTACCTATAGGACCCGAACCCCCCCCACAGGACCCTATAGATACCTATAAAGCCCTATAGGTCCCTATAACCTCCTATAGGTGATCCCGCAGGGTCTCTGCTGCCCCCTGGCGGCCGAGAAGGGACACGAGTGTCTAAAGGGACCCAGGAGTTCGGGGGGACCCAGGAGTTCGGGAGGGACCCAGGAGTTCGGGAGGGACCCAGGAATCCGGGGGTGGGGACCCAGGAGTTCGGGAGGGACCCAGAAATTCAGGGGGGACCCAGGAGTTCGGGAGGGGACCCAAGAGTTCGGGGGTGGGGACCCAGGAGTTCCGGGGGGGGACCCAGGAGTTCGGAAGGGACCCAGGAGTTCGGAAGGGACCCAGGAGTTCGAGGGTGGGAACCCAGGAGTTCGGGGTGGGGAACCCAGGAGTCCGGGGGTGGGGACCCAGGAGTTCAGGAGGGACCCAGGAGTTCCGGGGGGGACCCAGAAGTTCGGGGGTGGGGACCCAGGAGTTCGGGAGGGACCCAGGAATTCGGGGCGGGACCCAGGAGTTCGAGGGGGGGACCCAGGAGTCCGGGGGGGGACCCAGGAGTTCGGGGATGGGGACCCAGGAGTTCGGGGATGGGGACCCAGGAGTTCGGGAGGGACCCAGGAGTTCGGGGGTGGGGACCCAGGAGTTCGGGGGTGGGGACCCAGGAGTTCGGGGGTGGGGACCCAGGCATCCGGGAGACAGTTACGGAAACCAGAACTTTATTGAAAACCCCCCCAAATTCATTAAAAGCTGCGAAACGGCCCCAAAATCACCCTCCTCCTCCCCCCCACCCAAAAAGGGGACCCAGGCGTCTGGGGAGGGGACCCAGGAGTCCGGGGAAGGGACCCAGGCGTCCGGGTCGAGCCCCCTCCCCCGCTGAGAGCGGCTCCCGCTCATGGCGCCGGCGGCCCCGCGGGGGGGGGGGGCGTGGAGGAGGGGGACCCAGGCGTCCGGGAGGGGGACCCAGGCGTCCGGGAGGGGACCCAGGCGTCCGGGGTGCCCCTCCCCCGCGCTCCCAGTCGCTACGAGTCGTAATCTTCATCCTCCTCATCCTCGTCCTCGCGGGGGGGGGGCGGGGGGGAGCCCAACCCCCCCCCCTCCGGCCCCTCCCCCCCCCGCCATGGGGGCGGGACCAAGGGGGGGGAAGGGCAGCCCAGGGCTGTGGGGAGAATGGGGGGGGGGTCAGGGGACCCAGGCGTCCGGGAGGGGACCCAGGTGTCCGGGTGACCACTCCCAATAGGGGGAACCCAACCCCCCCCCCCCCCCCCCCCATAGAAAAGGGGACCCGGGTGACCCCCATAGGGGACCCAGGCGTCCGGGAGGGGACCCAGGTGTCCGGGTGACCACCCCCAACTGGGGACCCAGGTGTCCTGGGGGGAACACAACCCCCCCTCACCCCCCCAGAAAAGGGGACCCGGGCGACCCCCATAGGGGACCCAGGCGTCCGGGAGGGACCCAGGCGTCCGGGGAGGTGGGGAGGGGCGTCACCTGGGGAAGCCGAGGGGGGGCTGTGGGGGGAGGGGCCGCGCTGGCTCCTCCTCCCCGTCGCTGTCACTGTCCTCAGAGTCCTCCTGGGGGGGGGGAGGGGACACAGGGTGACCCCAGGGGACCCAGGTGTCCGGGGAAGGGACCCAGGCATCCGGGTCACACCCCCATGCCTATATTCCCAGGGGACCCAGGCGTCCAGGGCTCCCCTCCCCCCACCTAGAGTGACCCCTCCCCACCACCCTCAAAAGGGACCCAGGCGTCCGGGAAAGGGACCCAGGCATCCGGGTCACACCCCCATGTCTATGTTCCCAAGGGACCCAGGCGTCCGGGGCTCCCCTCCGTCCCCCTAGAGAGACCCCTTCCCACCACCCTCAAAAGGGATCCAGGCGTCCCGGTCACACCCCCATGCCTATGTTCCCAGAGGACCCAGGCGTCCGGGGCCACCCCAGGGGGATTTCCCACCCCCCCCCCCACCCCCCCGAGGGGACCCAGGCGTCCGGGGCGGCCCCTCCCCCACCTCCTGCTCCGTGTCGGTTCCCGACTGTTTCGGGTCCTTCCCCTTCGGGCCCCCGGGGCCCCCGTTCCTGCGGCCGGGGCGACGCCCCCTGCAACAGACCCCGCCCCCTCAGGGACCCAGGAGTTCGGGAGGGACCCAGGAGTTCGGGGGGACCTAGGCGTTCGGGGTGGGACCCAGGCGTCCGGGAGGGACCCGGGCGTCCGGGGTGGGACCCGGGCATCCGGGAGGGACCCAGGAGTTCAAGGGGAACCAAGTGTTGACGAGGGACCCAGGCGTCCGGGGTGGGACCCAGGCGTCCGGGAGGGACCCAGGCATCCAGGGGGACCCAGGTGTTGAGGAGGGACCCAGGAGTTCGGGGGGACCCAGGCATTCAGGAGGGACCCAGGCATCCGGGAGGGACCCAGGCATCCGGGAGGGACCCAGGCGTCCAGGGGGGGACCCAGGCGTCCGGGAGGGACCCAGGCGTCCGGCTGACCTGCGCTGCCCGCGCTCGCCGTCCCCAGCAGCCTCGTCGCCGTCCCCCTGCATGTCGGGCAC
>NW_027659953.1:0-31741 GCF_963082525.1 Nesoenas mayeri
AGCGAGGATGATGAGGATGATGAGGAAGATACCACCCCCCCCCCACACCCCCCCCCAATTTAGCGCCCCCCCCGTGTTGCTAGAACACAATTACGCCATGTCCATACGCCGCCACGGCCCCCCCGAATCCCCCCCTCCCCCACCCCCCCGCGACCCCCCCCCCGCCGAGGTGCTGGAAGCCCCCGAGGAGGTGGTGGAGACCCCGCCCCCTCCGCTCGCCACGCCCAAAACCCCGCCCCCTGCTCCTCCCCGCCGCAAACGCCACCGCCCCCCCCCCGTCCCATCTGCGTCGTCAACCTCGAGCAGCAGCGCCAGCGACACCGCGAGCGACAGCGACTCGGAGGGCGGGGCCCGGCCGTGGCTCCGCCCCCGCGACCACGCCCCCTATGAGGTGGCCACGCCCCCCCCCCCGGCGCGGGTGTTCCCCCCCCGGAGCGAGTTTGAGCAGATGAGCATCCTGTACGACATCTGGAGCGCGGGGCTGGACGCCGAGGACGCGCGGCTGCTGCGCATCACCTACCAGCGCCTGCTGGCCGAGCACGGCGCCGCCGCGCCCTGGCTCAACGACACCCACTGGGTGCCGCACACTGATATCCTGGCGCTACAGGGGGTGTTGGGGTGTCAATGGGGGCGTTGGGGTGGGGTTTGGGTGTCAATGGGGCGTTGGGTGTCAATGGGGACGTTGGGTGGATGTTGAGTGTCAATGGGGATGGACGTTGGGTGTCAATGGGGACGTTGGTGTGAACATTGGGTGTCAATGGGACATTGGGTGTCAATGGGGACGTTGGGTGGACATTGGTGTCAATGGGTGTCATTGGGTGTCATTGGGTGTCAATGGGGACGTGGAGATAGGGATGGACGTTGGTATCATTGAGTGTCATTGGGTGTCATTGGGTGTCAATGGGGACGTGGGGATGGGGATGGACGTTGGGTGTCATTGGGTGTCAATGGGGACATGGGGATGGACATTGGTGGATGTTGAGTGTCAATGGGGGCGTTGGGTGGGTGTTGCACCTACCAGCGCCTGCTGGCCGAGCACGGCGCCGCCGCGCCCTGGCTCAACGACACCCACTGGGTGCCGCACACTGATATCCTGGCGCTACAGGGGCGTTGGGGGTGTCAATGGGGGCGTTGGGTGGACATTGGGTGTCAATGGGGGCGTTGGGTGTCAATGGGGGCGTTGGGTGGGTGTTGCACCTACCAGCGCCTGCTGGCCGAGCACGGCGCCGCCGCGCCCTGGCTCAACGACACCCACTGGGTGCCGCACACTGATATCCTGGCGCTACAGGGGGCGTTGGGGGTGTCAATGGGGGCGTTGGGTGGGGTTTGGGTGTCATGGGGGCGTTGGGTGTCAATGGGGACGTTGGGTGGATGTTGAGTGTCAATGGGGATGGACGTTGGGTGTCAATGGGGACGTTGGGTGAACATTGGGTGTCAATGGGGACATTGGGTGTCAATGGGGACGTTGGGTGGACATGGGTGTCAATGGGTGTCATTGGGTGTCAATGGGGACGTGGGGATGGGGATGGACGTTGGGTGTCATTGGGTGTCATTGGGTGTCATTGGGTGTCATTGGGTGTCAATGGGGACGTGGGGATGCGGATGGACGTTGGGTGTCATTGAGTGTCATTGGGTGTCATTGGGTGTCAATGGGGATGTGGGATGGGGATGGACGTTGGGTGTCATTGAGTGTCATTGGGTGTCATTGGGTGTCAATGGGGACGTGGGGATGGGGATGGACGTTGGGTGTCATTGAGTGTCATTGGGTGTCATTGGGTGTCAATGGGGACGTGGGGATGGGATGGACGTTGGGTGTCATTGGGTGTCAATGGGGACGTGGGGATGGGGATGGACGTTGGGTGTCATTGAGTGTCATTGGGTGTCATTGGGTGTCAATGGGGACGTGGGGATGGGGATGGGACGTTGGGTGTCATTGAGTGTCATTGGGTGTCATTGGGTGTCAATGGGGACGTGGGGATGCGGATGGACGTTGGTGTCATTGGGTGTCATTGGGTGTCATTGGGTGTCAATGGGGACGTGGAGATAGGGATGGACATTGGGTGTCATTGAGTGTCATTGGGTGTCATTGGGTGTCAATGGGGACGTGGGGATGGGGATGGACATTGGGTGTCATTGAGTGTCAATGGGGACATGGGGATGGACATTGGGTGGACGTTGGGTGTCAATGGGGGCGTTGGGTGGGTGTTGCACCTACCAGCGCCTGCTGGCGAGCACGGCGCCGCCGCGCCCTGGCTCAACGACACCCACTGGGTGCCGCACACTGATGTCCTGGCGCTACAGGGGGGTGTTGGGGGTGTTGGGTGGGGGTTGGGTGGGGTTTGGTGTCAATGGGGGCGTTGGGTGCAAATGGGGGCATTGGGTGGATGTTGAGTGTCAATGGGGACATTGGTGTCGATGGGGACGTTGGGTGGATGTTGGGTGTCATTGGGTGTCAATGGGGATGTTGGGTGGACATTGGGTGTCAATGGGGATGTTGGGTGGATGTTGGGTGTCAATGGGGACATGGGTATGGACATTGGGTGTCAAAGGGGACGTTGGGTGGATGTTGAGTGTCAATGGGGACGTTTGGGTGTCAATGGGGATGTTGAGTGGATGTTGGTGGACGTTGGGTGTCATTGGAGATGGGGATGGACATTGGGTGTCAATGGGGACATGGGGATGGACGTTGGGTGTCATTGAGGACATTGGGTGGACGTTGGTGTCAGTGGGGATGTTCGGTGGACGTTGGGTGGACATTGGCTGTCATTGGGGACATGGGGATGGACGTTGGATCCATTGGGGCCAATGGCGTTGGGTCCATTGGTGACATTGGGTCCATTGGTGTCATTGGGTCAATGGCGTTGGGTCCATTAGGGTCATTGGGTCCATTGGGGTTGTTGGGTCAATGGCGTTGGGTGTCATTGGGGTCAATGACGTTGGGTCCATTGGTGACATTGGGTCCATTGGGGTCATTGGGGTCAATGGCATTGGGTGTCATTGGGGTCAATGGTGTTGGGTGTCATTGAGGTCAATGTCATTGGGTGTCATTGGGTCAATGGTGTTGGGTGTCATTGGGTCAATGGCGTTGGGTCCATTGGGGTCATTGGGGTCAATGGCGTTGGGTCCATTGGGGTCAATGGCGTTGGGTGTCATTGGAGTCAATGGTGTTGGGTCCATTGGTGTCATTGGGGTCAATGGCGTTGGGTCCATTGGGGTCAATGGCGTTGGGTGTCATTGGGGTCAATGGTGTTGGGTCCATTGGTGTCATTGGGGTCAATGACGTTGGGTCCATTGGTGTCATTGGGGTCAATGTCATTGGATGTCATTGGGTCAATGGCATTGGTGTCACTGGGGTCAACGGCGTTGGGTCCATTGGGGTCATTGCGTCATTGGGGTTAATGCCGTTGGGTGTCATTGGGGTCAATGGCGTTGGGTCCATTGGTGTCATTGGGGTCAATGACGTTGGGTGTCACTGGGTCAATGGTGTTGGGGTGTCATTGGGGTCAATGGCGTTGGGTCCATTGGTTGTCGTTGGGGTCAATGGCGTTGGGTCCATTGCGGTCATTGGAGTCAATGGCATTGGGTGTCATTGGGTCATTGGGTCAATGTGTTGGGTGTCATTGGGGTCAATGGCGTTGGGTCCATTGGTGTCATTGGGGTCAATGGTGTTGGGTGTCATTGGGGTCAATGGCGTTGGGTGTCACTGGGGTCAATGGTGTTGGTGTCATTGGGTCAATGGTGTTGGGTGTCATTGGGGTCAATGGTATTGGTGTCATTGGGGTCAATGGTGTTGGGGTGTCATTGGGTCAATGGCGTTGGGTCCATTGGTGTCATTGGGGTCAATGGTGTTGGGTGTCATTGGGGTCAATGGCGTTGGGTCTATTGGTGTCGTTGGGGTCATTGGGGTCAATGGCGTTGGGTGTCATTGGGGTCATTGGGTCAATGGCGTTGGTGTCACTGGGGTCATTGGGGTCAATGGTGTTGGTGACATTGGGGTCATTGGGGTCAATGGCGTTGGGTGTCACTGGGGTCATTGGGGTCAATGGCGTTGGGTGTCACTGGGTCATTGGGGTCAATGGCGTTGGGTCCATTGGGGTCAGTGGCATTGGGGTTGCTGCCGTTGGGTGTGTTGGGTCCGTTGGTGACCCGGGGTGCCGTTGATGACCTGACGGTGCCGTCACTTCCTTGACGCGGGCACTGACGCGCGTGCCGGGGCCGCGCTGGCCGGAGCGCCGGGGGCACCGCACGGGCAGCGCGCGCAGCGAGGGCTTCTACCCAATCAGCCGCCGCGTAGAAGGCGCGCTACCTGCGCCCCGCCCCCGCCCCCCGCCCCGCCCCGACGGCCCCGACACGCAGGTGAGCGCGGGGCCTGGGCCCCATGTCCCCCTGTCCCCCTTGTCCCATGTCCAGTGGCCCCATATCCCGTGTCCCAGTGTCCCTTGTCCCCATATCCCCATGTCCCATTGTCCCCATATCCCGTGTCCCAGTGTCCCCTTGTCCCCATATCCCGTGTCCAGTGTCCCTTGTCCCCATATCCCCATGTCCCATTGTCCCCATGTCCCCCCATATCCCCATGTCCCCTGTGACTCTCCCCAATATCCCCATGGTCCCCATATCCCCTATTGTCCCCATGTCCCATTGTCTCCAATGTCCCCGTATCTCCCAATGTCCCCAATGTTCCCATGTCCCCCTGTCCCATGTCCCCTGTCCCAATGTCCCCATATCCCATAACCCCATGTTCCCAATGTCCCCATTGTCCCTGTGTCCCCAAATCCCGTGTCCCCCTGTCCCCAATGTCCCCATGTCCCCCAATGTCCCCATGTCCCCCAATGTCCCATCGCCCCCATCGCCCCCATTGCCCCCAATGTCCCCATTGTCCCATGTCCCCCAATGTCCCCATGTCCCCATTGCCCCCAATGTCCCCATGTCCCAAATATCCCCAATGTCCCGATGTCCCCGTGTCCCATGTCCCATGTCCCATGTCCCCAATGTCCCCATATCCTCCATGTCCAATGTGCCCATGTCCCAATGTCCCCAATGTCCCCAATGTCCCCATCGCCCCCATTGCCCCCAATGCCCCCAATGTCCCCATCGCCCCCATCGCCCCCATTGCCCCCAATGTCCCCATTGCCCCCATTGCCCCCAATGTCCCCAATGTCCCCAATGTCCCCAATGTCCCCAATGTCCCCAATGTCCCCAATGTCCCATTGCCCCCATTGCCCCCAATGTCCCCAATGTCCCCAATGTCCCCATTGCCCCCATTGCCCCCATTGCCCCCAATGCCCCCAATGTCCCCAATGTCCCCAATGTCCCCGCAGGGCCGAACCGGGTGCTGTCCGAGCGCCGCTCGGAGCAGCGGCGGCTGCTGAGCGCCATGGGCTCGGCTGCTCTGCCCGACAGCGACCTGCTCAAGCTCAACCAGCTCAAGGTGACAATGGGGGGTCCCCAACATGTCCCCATGGTCACCTGTCCCCGGGGGGTCCCATAGGTGCTGTGTCCAATGGTGTCCCATGGGTGTCCCCAGGGGGTCCCCATGGTCACATGTCCCCAGGGGTCCCCAACATGTCCCCAGGGGGTCCCCATGGTCACATGTCCCCAGGGGTCCCCAACATGTCCCCAGTGGGTCCCCATGGTCACATGTCCCAGGGGTGTCCCCAGGGTGTCCCATAGGTGATGTGTCCCAATGGTGTCCCAATGGTGTCCCAATGGTGTCCCCAGGGGTGTCCCCATGGGTGATGTGTCCCCAAGGTGTCCCATGGGTGACATGTCCTATGGGTGATGTGTCCCAGGGGTCCCAGGGGTGACGTGTCCCAAGGGTGTCCCATAGGTGATGTGTCCCATGGTGACATGTCCCAGGGTGTCCCCAGGGTGATGTGTCCCAATGGTGTCTCTGGGGTGTCCCCATGTGTCCCCAGGGTGATGTGTCCCCAGGGTGTCCCATGGGTGTCCCCAAGTGTCTCAATGGTGTCCCATGGGTGACATGTCCCATGGGTGTCCCATAGGTCATGTGTCCCATAGGTGTCCCAGGGGTGTCCCCAGGGTGATGTATCCCCATGGGTGACATGTCCCATGGGTGTCCCCTGGTGACGTGTCCCCGTGTCCCATGTCCCCGTGTCCCATGTCCCCGTGTCCCAGTTCCGGAAGAAGCGGCTCCGCTTCGGCCGCAGCCGCATCCACGAGTGGGGCCTGTTCGCCATGGAGCCCATCGCGGCCGACGAGATGGTCATCGAGTATGTGGGCCAGAACATCCGCCAGGTATCAAAAACACCCAAAACACCCAGAAACACCCAGAAACGCCCCAAAACGCCCCAAAAACGCCCAAAACCACCCCAAAACGGCCAATAACACCTCAAAAACACCCCAAAACACCCCAGAAACGCCCCAAAACGCCCCAAAAAACGCCCAAAACCACCCCAAAACGGCCAATAACCCCCCAAAAACACCCCAAAACACCCCAGAAACGCCCAAAAACGCCCCAAAAACGCCCAAAACCACCCAAAACGGCCAATAACACCCCAAAACCACCCCAAAACGCCCAAAAACACCCCAAAACACCCAAAAAACACCCAAAAACACCCCACTGCCCCATCGCGCCCGACGAGATGGTCATTGAGTACGTGGGCCAGAACATCCGCCAGGTACCCAAAACGCCCAAAAACACCCCAAAAACGCCCAAAACACCCCAGAAACACCCAAAAAACACCCCAAAACGCCCCATTGCGCCTATCGCCCCCAATATCCCCATTGCCCTTATTGCCCCCATCGCCCCCATCGCCCCCATCGCCCCCAATGTCCCCATCGTCCCCAATGCCCCCATTGTCCCCATTGTCCCCATTGCCCCCATTGCCCCCATTGCCCCCATTGCCCCCATTGCCCCCATTGCCCCCATCGCCCCCATTGCCCCCATGTGTCCCCATTGCCCCCATGTGTCCCCATTGCCCCCATGTGTCCCCATTGTCCCCATTGTCCCCATTGTCCCCATTGTCCCCATCGCCCCCATTGTCCCCATCGCCCCCATTGTCCCCATCGCCCCCAATGTCCCCATTGCCCCCAATGTCCCCATCACCCCCAATGTCCCCATCGCCCCCATTGCCCCCATTGTCCCCAATGTCCCCATCGCCCCCAATGTCCCCATTGCCCCCATCGCCCCCAATGTCCCCACCGTCCCCGTGTCCCCAGGTGGTGGCGGACATGCGTGAGAAGCGCTATGCGCAGGAGGGCATAGGCAGCAGTTACCTGTTCCGCGTGGACCACGACACCATCATCGACGCCACCAAGTGCGGCAACCTGGCGCGCTTCATCAACCACTGCTGCACGGTGAGCACGGCCACCATGGCGGCCCTGTGGCCACCATGAGGTCCCCATGGCCACCATGACATCCCTGTGGCCACCATGACATCCCCATAGCCACCATGTCATCCCTATGGCCACCATGACCTCCCCATGGCCACCATGACCTCCCTATGGCCACCATGACCTCCCTATGGCCACCATGAGGTCCCCATGGCCACCATGACATCCCTATGGCCACCATGAGGTCCCCATGGCCACAACATCCCCATGGCCACCATGACCTCCCCATGGCCACCACAAGGTCCCCCATGGCCACCATGTCATCCCTGTGGCCACCACAAGGTCCCCATGGCCACCATGACCTCCCTATGGCCACCAGCATCTCCTCATGGCCACCATGACATCCCTGTGGCCACCATGAGGTCCCCATGGCCACGAGCATCTCCCCATGGCCACCATGACCTCCCTGTGGTCACCATGACATCCCTATGTCCACCATGAGGTCCCCATGGCCACCAGCATCTCCCCGTGGCCACCATGACCTCCCCATGGCCACCATGACCTCCCCATGGCCACCACGACCTCCTCATGGCCACCATGACCACCAGAAGGTCCCCATGGCCACCATGACCTCTCCATGACCACCATGACCTCCCCATAACCACCACGACCTCCCCGTGGCCACCATGACCTCCCCATGGCCACCATGGCCACCACGTGGTCCCCGTGGCCACCACAAGGTCCCTGTGGCCACCACGACCACCATGACCTCCCCATGGCCACCACGACCATGACATCCCCATGACCACCATGACATCCGTAATGCCACCACAAGGTCCCCGTGGCCACCATGACCACCATGACCTCCCCATGGCCACCATAACATCCCTAATGCCACCATGAGGTCCCCATAGCCACCAGAAGGTCCTCATGACCACCTTGACCTCCCCATGGCCACCATGACCACCAGAAGGTCCTCATGACCACCTTGACCTCCCCATGACCACCACGACCACCAGAAGGTCCCTGTGGCCACCATGACCTCCCCATGGCCACCACGACCTCCCCATGGCCACCATGACCACTATGACCTCCCCATGGCCACCATGACCACCACAAGGTCCCTGTGGCCACCACGACCACCATGACCTCCCCATGGCCACCATGACCTCCCCATGACCACCACGACCTCCCCATGGCCACCATGACCACCAGAAGGTCCCCATGACCACCTTGACCTCCCCATGACCACCACGACCACCAGAAGGTCCCTGTGGCCACCATGACCTCCCCATGGCCACCACGACCTCCCCATGGCCACCATGACCACCACAAGGTCCCTGTGGCCACCACGACCACCATGACCTCCCCATGGCCACCATGACCTCCCCATGACCACCACGACCTCCCCATGGCCACCACGACCACCAGAAGGTCCCCATGACCACCATGACCTCCCCATGGTCACCATGACCACCAGAAGGTCCCCATGACCACCATGACCTCCCCATGGTCACCATGACATCCCTATGGTCACCATGACATCCCTATGGCCACCATGAGTTCCCCATGGTCAGCATGACATCCCCATGGCCACCATGACCTCCCCATGACCACCACGACCTCCCCATGGCCACCATGACCACCAGAAGGTCCCCATGACCACCATGACCTCCCCATGGTCACCATGACATCCCTATGGTCACCATGACATCCCTATGGCCACCATGACTTCCCCATGGTCAGCATGACATCCCCATGGCCACCATGACCTCCCCATGGCCACCACGACCTCCCCACGGCCACCATAACATCCCTATGGCCACCTTGACCTCCCCATGGCCACCAACATGGCCACATGGCCACCATGACATCCCTATGGCCACCATAACATCCCCATGGTCAGCATAACATCCCCATGGCCACCATGACATCCCCATGGCCACCATAATGTCCCCATGGCTACAACATCCCCATGGCCACCATGACCTCCCCATGGCCACCAGAAGGTCCCCATGACCACCATGACCACCTTGACCTCCCCATGGCCACCTTGACCTCCCCATGGCCACCATGACCACCAGAAGGTCCCCATGGCCACCATGACCTCCCCATGGCCACCACGACCTCCCCCATGACCACCATAACCATCATGACCTCCCCATGACCACCACGACCTCCCCGTGGCCTCCATGACCTCCCCATGACCACCACGAGCTCCCCATGACCACCATGACCACCAGAAGGTCCCCATGGCCACCATGAGGTCCCCATGGCTACAACATCCCCATGACCACCACAACCTCCCCATGACCACCACAACATCCCCATGACCACCAGAAGGTCCCCATGGCCACCACGACCTCCCCATGGCCACCATGACCACCAGAAGGTCCCCATGACCACCATGACCTCCCTATGGCCACCATAACATCCCTATGGTCACTATGACTTCCCCATGGTCAGCATGATGTCCCCATGACCGCCATGATATCCCCATGGCCACCATGACCTCCCCATGACCACCATGACCACCAGAAGGTCCCCATGGCCACCATGACCTCCCCATGACCACCACGACCTCCCCATGGCCACCACGACCACCATGATATCCCCATGACCACCATAACATCCCTAATGCCACCACGAGGTCCCCATGGCCACCACAAGGTCCCCATGACCACCTTGACCTCCCCATGGCCACCTTGACCTCCCCATGGCCACCATGACCACCAGAAGGTCCCCATGGCCACCATGACCTCCCCCATGACCACCATAACCATCATGACCTCCCCATGACCACCACGACCTCCCCATGGCCTCCATGACCTCCCCATGACCACCACGAGCTCCCCATGACCACCATGACCACCAGAAGGTCCCCATGGCCACCATGAGGTCCCCATGGCTACAACATCCCCATGACCACCACAACCTCCCCATGACCACCACAACATCCCCATGACCACCAGAAGGTCCCCATGGCCACCACGACCTCCCCATGGCCACCATGACCACCAGAAGGTCCCCATGACCACCATGACCTCCCTATGGCCACCATAACATCCCTATGGTCACCATGACTTCCCCATGGTCAGCATGATGTCCCCATGACCGCCATGATATCCCCATGGCCACCATGACCTCCCCATGACCACCATGACCACCAGAAGGTCCCCATGGCCACCATGACCTCCCCATGACCACCACGACCTCCCCATGGCCACCACGACCACCATGATATCCCCATGACCACCATAACATCCCTAATGCCACCACGAGGTCCCCATGGCCACCACAAGGTCCCCATGACCACCTTGACCTCCCCATGGCCACCTTGACCTCCCCATGGCCACCATGACCACCAGAAGGTCCCCATGGCCACCACGACCTCCCCCATGACCACCATAACCATCATGACCTCCCCATGACCACCACGACCTCCCCATGGCCTCCATGACCTCCCCGTGGCCACCACGTGGTCCCCGTGGCCACCGCGAGGTCCCCGTGGCCACCGCGACGCCGCCGTTTGCCCGCAGCCCAACTGCTACGCCAAGGTGATCACCATCGAGGCGCAGAAGAAGATCGTCATCTACTCCAAGCAGCCCATCGGCGTGGACGAGGAGATCACCTACGACTACAAGTTCCCCATCGAGGACACCAAGATCCCGTGTCTGTGCCGCACCGAGAGCTGCCGCGGCACGCTCAACTGAGGGCGGGGCCGGCCACGGGGGGCGGGGCCAGCCACGGGGGGCGGGGCCAATGGGGATGGATTGTGGCCACCGTCATTGAGTTCAGGCCACCATGGTTGGGTTGTGGTCAATGCCGTTGGGTTGTGGTCAATGCCGTTGGGTTGTGGTCAATGCCATTGGGTTGTGGTCAATGTGGTTGGGATGTGGCCACCATGGTTGGGTTGTGGTCAATACTGTTGGGTTGTGGCCACCATCATTGAGTTGAGGCCACCATGGTTGGGTTGTGGCCACCACCCTTGGGTTGTGGTCAACACCATTGGGTTGTGGTCAACATGGTTGGGTTGTGGCCATTATGGTTGGGTTGTGACCACCATGGTTGGTTTGTGGTCAATGTGGTTGGGTTCTGACCATCATAGTTGAGTTGCGGTCAATGCTGTTGGGTTGTGGTCAACAGGGTTAGGTTGTGGCCACCGTCATTGAGTTCAGGCCACCATGGTTGGGTTGTGGTCAACAGGGTTGGGTTGTGGTCAATGCCATTGGCTTGTGGTCAATGCCATTGGGTTGAGGCCACCATGGTTGGGTTGTGGTCAACAGGTTTGGGTTGTGGTCAATGCCATTGGGTTGAGGCCACCATGGTTGGGTTGTGGTCAACAGGTTTGGGTTGTGGTCAATGCCATTGGGTTGTGGTCAATGCCATTGGGTTGAGGCCACCATGGTTGGGTTGTGGTCAACAGGGTTGGGTTGTGGTCACCACTCTTGGCCACCATGGTTGAGTTCAGGCCACCATCATTGAGTTGAGGCCACCATGGTTGGGTTGTGGTCAATGTGGTTGGGTTGTGGTCACCATGGTTGGGTTGTGGTCAGTGCCGTTGAGTTGTGGCCACTATCATAGAGTTCAGGCCACCATGGTTGGGTTGTGGTCAACAGGGTTGGGTTGTGGTCACCACCCTTGGCCACCATGGTTGAGTTCAGGCCACCATCATTGAGTTGAGGCCACCATGGTTGCGTTGTGGCCACCGTCATTGTGTTCAGGGCACCATAGTTGGGTTGTGGTCAATGTGGTTGGGTTGTGGTCAACATGGTTGGGTTCTGACCATCATAGTTTGGTTGTGGTCAACAGGGTTGGGTTGTGGCCACTGTAGTTGTGATGTGGCCACCATGGTTGAGTTGTGGCCACCATCATTGAGTTCAGGCCACCATGGTTGGGTTCTGACCATCATAGTTGGGTTGTGGCCACCATGGTTGGGTTGTGGTCAATGCCGTTGGGTTGTGGTCAACAGGGTTGGGATGTGGCCACCATGGTTGGGTTCTGACCATCATAGTTGAGTTGTGGTCACCATGGTTGGGCTGTGGCCACCACAGTTGGGTTGTGGCCACCATGGTTGGGTTCTGACCATCATAGTTGGGTTGTGGCCACCATAGTTGGGCTGTGGCCACCATGGTTGGGCTGTGGCCACCATCATTGAGTTCAGGCCACCATGGTTGGGTTCTGACCATCATGGTTGGGTTGTGGTCAATGTGGTTGGGCTGTGGCCACCATGGTTGGGTTGTGGCCACCACCCTTGGCCACCATCATTGAGTTGAGGCCACCATGGTTGGGTTGTGGTCAATGTGGTTGGGTTGTGGCCACCATGGTTGGGCTGTGGCCACCGTGTCCCCGTGGCGGCCGTGACATCACCGTGACATCACCGTGACATCACCGCCACCCCCACCATGACATCACAGTGACATCACCGAGCCCGCCCTTCCGATGACATCACCGGCGAGCAGCGTGACGTCACCGCCCCCCTCCCCCCCCCCGGGCACAGGCGGCTCCTCCCATTGGCTGTTTCTTGTAGAAACTTGGGGGGTCGGGGGTCGTGGCCCCGCCCCCCCCCCCGCCCCTCCCCCCACTCTGTAAATACCCCCGGGGGGGGATCCCCTGTACATGCCCCTCCCCCCCCTGTACATATGTGGATACGGGGACCCCCCCGGGCCCCCCCTTTTTATAAAGTGGCCAATGAGCTTTGAGAGGCTGCTTGTGGTGAGGACCCAGGCGTTCGGGAGGGACCCAGGCGTCCGGGAGGGACCCAGGAGTACCCCAAAGGACCCAGGAGTTCGGGAGGGGAACCAGGAGTTCGGGAGGGACCCAGGAGTTCGGGGGCGGACCCAGGAGTTCGGGGGGGACCCAGGAGTGCGGGAGGGACCCAGGAGTTCGGGAGGGACCCGGGAGATTGGGAGGGGACCCAGGAGTTCGGGAGGGACCCAGGCGTTTGGGAGGGACCCAGGAGTTCGGGAGGGACCCAGGAGTGCGGGAGGGACCCAAGAGTGCGGGAGGGGACCCAGGAGATCGGGGGGACCCAGGAGTTCGGGAGGGGACCCAGGAGTTCGGGAGGGACCCAGGAGTTCGGGAGGGGGACCCAGGAGTTCGGGGGGGGACCCAGGAGTTCGGGAGGGACCCAGGAGTGCGGGAGGGGACCCAGGAGTTCGGGAGGGGACCCAGGAGTGCGGGAGGGACCCAGGAGTTCGGGAGGGACCCAGGAGTGCGGGAGGGACCCAGGAGTGCGGGAGGGGACCCAGGAGTTCGGGAGGGACCCAGGAGTTCGGGAGGGGACCCAGGAGTTCGGGGGGGGACCCAGGAGTTCGGGAGGGACCCAGGAGTGCGGGAGGGACCCAGGAGTGCGGGAGGGGACCCAGGAGTGCGGGAGGGACCCAGGAGTTCGGGAGGGACCCAGGAGTGCGGGAGGGACCCAGGAGTGCGGGAGGGACCCAGGAGTTCGGGAGGGGGACCCAGGAGTTCGGGGGGGGACCCAGGAGTTCGGGGGGGGACCCAGGAGTTCGGCGTGGAGACCCGCCCCCCCCCCCTCTCATCCCGTCACATGGACCCAGGCGTCCGGGTTTTCCCTCCCCCCCTCCCCCCACTGACGTCACCACTTCCGCCCCGCCCCTTTCCCGGACGCCTGGGTCCACTCCGCCAGCGGCCTTGACCCCGGGGGCGGTTCCTGCGGGGACCCAGGCGTCCGGGCCCCTCCCCCCTTTGGTGGGCGGGGCTTTTGGCGCCAACAAAAGGCGGTGGGAGGGGGGGGAGGGGCTGGAACATGGAGCCCCCGCAGGAGAGCGACCCCCAGGTAGGGGACCCAGGCGTTCGGGAGGGGACCCAGGCGTCCGGGAGGGGACCCAGGCGTCCGGGAGGGGACCCAGGAGTTCGGGAGGGGACCCAGGAGTTCGGGAGGGACCCAGGAGTCCGAGAGGGACCCAGGAGTTCGTGGGGAGACCGTGTTCTAATAGACCTGGGTTTCTTATGGGACCCATCTCATATAGAGGGGACCCAGGCGTCCGGGAGGGGACCCAGGCGTCCGGGAAGGGACCCAGGAGTGCGGGCTGCGGGGCCGGGTGCTGGTGGTGACCGGGGGGTGCGGGTTCCTGGGGTCGCACCTGGTGCGGGAGGGGACCCAGGCGTCCGGGAGGGACCCAGGCGTCCGGGAGGGACCCAGGAGTCCGAGAGGAGATCCAGGAGTGTGGAAGGGACCCAGGAGTTCGGGGGGGACCCAGGAGTCCGGGAACCGAGTTGTGGTAGTCCTGGTCTCCCATCCCATCCAGGAGGGACCCAGGAGTCCGGGAGGGGACTCAGGCGTCCGGGAAGGGACCCAGGCGTCCGAGAGGGACCCAGGCGTCCGAGAGGGACCCAGGCGTCCGAGAGGGACCCAGGAGTCCGAGAGGGACCCAGGAGTCCGAGAGGGACCCAGGAGTCCGAGAGGAGATCCAGGAGTGTGGAAGGGACCCAGGCGTCCGGGAGGGACCCAGGAGTCCGAGAGGGACCCAGGCGTCCGAGAGGGACCCAGGAGTGTGGGAGGGACCCAGGCGTTCGGGAACCGAGTTGTGGTAGTCCTGGTCTTCCATCTCATCCAGGAGGGACCCAGGAGTTCGGGGGTGGACCCAGGCGTCCGGGAAGGGACCCAGGCGTCCGGAGGGACCCAGGAGTGCGGGCTGCGGGGCCGGGTGCTGGTGGTGACCGGCGGGTGCGGGTTCCTGGGGTCGCACCTGGTGCGGGAGGGGACCCAGGCGTCCGAGAGGGACCCAGGCGTCCGAGAGGGACCCAGGCGTCCGAGAGGGACCCAGGCGTCCGGGAGGGACCCAGGAGTCCGAGAGGGACCCAGGAGTCCGAGAGGGACCCAGGAGTCCGAGAGGAGATCCAGGAGTGTGGAAGGGACCCAGGAGTTCGGGAGGGACCCAGGCGTTCGGGAGAGGACCCAGGAGTTCGGAGGGGGACCGTGTTCTAATAGACCTGGCGCTCCCTATGGGACCCATCTCATATAGAGTGGACCCAGGAGTTCGGGGGTGGACCCAGGCGTCCGGGAAGGGACCCAGGCGTCCGGAGGGACCCAGGAGTGCGGGCTGCGGGGCCGGGTGCTGGTGGTGACCGGGGGGTGCGGGTTCCTGGGGTCGCACCTGGTGCGGGAGGGGACCCAGGCGTCCGGGAGGGACCCAGGCGTCCGGGAGGGACCCAGGAGTCCGAGAGGAGATCCAGGAGTGTGGAAGGGACCCAGGAGTTCGGGGGGGACCCAGGAGTCCGGGAACCGAGTTGTGGTAGTCCTGGTCTCCCATCCCATCCAGGAGGGACCCAGGAGTCCGGGAGGGGACTCAGGCGTCCGGGAAGGGACCCAGGCGTCCGAGAGGGACCCAGGCGTCCGAGAGGGACCCAGGCGTCCGAGAGGGACCCAGGAGTCCGAGAGGGACCCAGGAGTCCGAGAGGGACCCAGGAGTCCGAGAGGAGATCCAGGAGTGTGGAAGGGACCCAGGCGTCCGGGAGGGACCCAGGAGTCCGAGAGGGACCCAGGCGTCCGAGAGGGACCCAGGAGTGTGGGAGGGACCCAGGCGTTCGGGAACCGAGTTGTGGTAGTCCTGGTCTTCCATCTCATCCAGGAGGGACCCAGGAGTTCGGGGGTGGACCCAGGCGTCCGGGAAGGGACCCAGGCGTCCGGAGGGACCCAGGAGTGCGGGCTGCGGGGCCGGGTGCTGGTGGTGACCGGCGGGTGCGGGTTCCTGGGGTCGCACCTGGTGCGGGAGGGGACCCAGGCGTCCGAGAGGGACCCAGGCGTCCGAGAGGGACCCAGGCGTCCGAGAGGGACCCAGGCGTCCGGGAGGGACCCAGGCGTCCGGGAGGGACCCAGGAGTCCGAGAGGGACCCAGGAGTCCGAGAGGGACCCAGGAGTCCGAGAGGAGATCCAGGAGTGTGGAAGGGACCCAGGAGTTCGGGAGGGACCCAGGCGTTCGGGAGAGGACCCAGGAGTTCGGAGGGGGACCGTGTTCTAATAGACCTGGCGCTCCCTATGGGACCCATCTCATATAGAGTGGACCCAGGAGTTCGGGGGTGGACCCAGGCGTCCGGGAAGGGACCCAGGCGTCCGGAGGGACCCAGGAGTGCGGGCTGCGGGGCCGGGTGCTGGTGGTGACCGGGGGGTGCGGGTTCCTGGGGTCGCACCTGGTGCGGGAGGGGACCCAGGCGTCCGGGAGGGACCCAGGCGTCCGGGAGGGACCCAGGAGTCCGAGAGGAGATCCAGGAGTGTGGAAGGGACCCAGGAGTTCGGGGGGGACCCAGGAGTCCGGGAACCGAGTTGTGGTAGTCCTGGTCTCCCATCCCATCCAGGAGGGACCCAGGAGTCCGGGAGGGGACTCAGGCGTCCGGGAAGGGACCCAGGCGTCCGAGAGGGACCCAGGCGTCCGAGAGGGACCCAGGCGTCCGAGAGGGACCCAGGAGTCCGAGAGGGACCCAGGAGTCCGAGAGGGACCCAGGAGTCCGAGAGGAGATCCAGGAGTGTGGAAGGGACCCAGGCGTCCGGGAGGGACCCAGGAGTCCGAGAGGGACCCAGGCGTCCGAGAGGGACCCAGGAGTGTGGGAGGGACCCAGGCGTTCGGGAACCGAGTTGTGGTAGTCCTGGTCTTCCATCTCATCCAGGAGGGACCCAGGAGTTCGGGGGTGGACCCAGGCGTCCGGGAAGGGACCCAGGCGTCCGGAGGGACCCAGGAGTGCGGGCTGCGGGGCCGGGTGCTGGTGGTGACCGGCGGGTGCGGGTTCCTGGGGTCGCACCTGGTGCGGGAGGGGACCCAGGCGTCCGAGAGGGACCCAGGCGTCCGAGAGGGACCCAGGCGTCCGAGAGGGACCCAGGCGTCCGGGAGGGACCCAGGCGTCCGGGAGGGACCCAGGCGTCCGGGAGGGACCCAGGAGTCCGAGAGGGACCCAGGAGTCCGAGAGGGACCCAGGAGTCCGAGAGGAGATCCAGGAGTGTGGAAGGGACCCAGGAGTTCGGGAGGGACCCAGGCGTTCGGGAGAGGACCCAGGAGTTCGGAGGGGGACCGTGTTCTAATAGACCTGGCGCTCCCTATGGGACCCATCTCATATAGAGTGGACCCAGGAGTTCGGGGGTGGACCCAGGCGTCCGGGAAGGGACCCAGGCGTCCGGAGGGACCCAGGAGTGCGGGCTGCGGGGCCGGGTGCTGGTGGTGACCGGGGGGTGCGGGTTCCTGGGGTCGCACCTGGTGCGGGAGGGGACCCAGGCGTCCGGGAGGGACCCAGGCGTCCGGGAGGGACCCAGGAGTCCGAGAGGAGATCCAGGAGTGTGGAAGGGACCCAGGAGTTCGGGGGGGACCCAGGAGTCCGGGAACCGAGTTGTGGTAGTCCTGGTCTTCCATCCCATCCAGGAGGGACCCAGGAGTCCGGGAGGGGACCCAGGCGTCCGGGAAGGGACCCAGGCGTCCGGAGGGACCCAGGAGTGCGGGCTGCGGGGCCGGGTGCTGGTGGTGACCGGCGGGTGCGGGTTCCTGGGGTCGCACCTGGTGCGGCTGCTGCTGGAGCGGGAGCCGGAGCTGCGGGAGCTGCGGGTGCTGGACCTGAACCCCGACCCCGCGCTGCTGCCCCCCGGCCACGGTGAGGGACCCAGGAGTGCCCCGGGGACCCAGGAGTGCCCCAGGGACCCGGGAGGGCGGGGGAGGGACCCAGGAGTGCGGGGGGGACCCAGGAGTGCGGGAGGAGGGGAGGGACCCAGGAGTTCGGGATCTGAACCCCGACCCCGCGCTGCTGCCCCCCGGCCACGGTGAGGGACCCAGGAGTGCCCCGGGGACCCAGGAGTGCCCCAGGGGACCGGGGAGGGACCCAGGAGTGCGGGAGGAGGGAAGGGGACCCGGGAGTGCGGGAGGGACCCAGGAGTGCGGGAGGGACCCAGGAGTGCCCCAAGGGACCCGGGAGTTCGGGGAAGGGACCCAGGAGTGCCCCGGGGACCCAGGAGTGCCCCAGGGGACCGGGGAGGGACCCAGGAGTGCGGGAGGAGGGAAGGGGACCCAGGAGTGCGGGAGGGACCCAGGAGTGCCCCAAGGGACCCGGGAGTTCGGGGGAGGGACCCAGGAGTGCCCCAGGGGACCCGGGAGTGCAGGAGGAGGGGATGACCCAGGAGTTCGGGATCTGAACCCCGACCCCGCGCTGCTGCCCCCCGGCCACGATGAGGGACCCAGGAGTGCCCCGGGGACCCAGGAGTGCCCCAAGGGACCCGGGAGGGCGGGGGAGGGACCCAGGAGTGCCCCCAGGGACCCAGGAGTGCCCCAGGGACCCGGGAGTCCTGGGAGGGGACCCAGGAGTTCGGGAAGGGACCCAGGCATCCGGGAGGGATCCCCATCCCAGTATCCAGGAGGGACCCAGGCGTCCGGGAGGGACCCAGGCGTCCGAGCCCCATAGCTCCTGCCCCATAGGCACCAAGAACATGATCTGGGGGTGCCGGGCTGGGGGTGGGTCTGAGGGGACCCAGGAGTTCGGGAAGGGGACCCAGGAGTTCGGGGAGGGGACCCAGGAGTCCGAGAGGGGACCCAGGAGTTCGGGAAGGGACCCAGGAGTTCGGGGAGGGGACCCAGGAGTTCGGGGGGGACCCAGGAGTTCGGGGAGGGGATCCAAATAGGGGACCTCAGAGATTGGGAGGGACCCAGGCGTCCGGGCGAAGGGACCCAGGCGTCCGGGCGAAGGGACCCAGGCGTCCGGGCGCGCAGGGGGCCGCGTGCGGCTGGTGCGCGGGGACGTGGGCGACGCGGGCGCCGTGGGGCGGGCGCTGTGGGGCGCGCACGTCGTGTTCCACGCGGCCTCGCTGGTGGACGTGTGGGGCGGGAGCAGCGCCCAGGACATCGCGCGCGTCAACGTGCAGGGTGAGCCCGGGGGGCACTTGGGGGGCAGATGTGGGGCTGGAGGCACTTGGGGTGGATGTGGGGCAGGGGGCACTTGGGGGGCAGTTGGGGGTCAGGGGACGTGTGGGGCGGGAGCAGCGCCCAGGACATCGCGCGCGTCAACGTGCAGGGTGAGCCTGGGGGGCAGATGTGGGGCTGGGGGCACTTGTGGGGCAGGGGGTGGTTGGGGGGCTGGAGGTGGATGTGGGGCTGGGGGTGGTTGGGGTGGTTGGGGGGCAGGAGGTGGATGTGGGGCTGGGGGTTACTTGGGGGTCAGGGGGTGGTTGGGAGCACTTGTGGGGCAGGAGGTGGATGTGGGGCTGGGGGCACTTGGGGGGCTGGGGGTGGTTGGGGGTTTGGGGGCACTTGGGGGTCACTTGGGGGTCTATGGGCAAGTTAGGGGGCGGGGGGTGGTTGGGGGTCAGGAGGCAGTTGGGGGGCTGGAGGTGGATGTGGGGCTGGGGGCACTTGTAGGGCTGGGGGTACTTGGGGGGCTGGGGGTGGTTGTGAGGCTGGGGGCAGTTGGGGACTGGGGGGCAGTTGGGGGTCAGGGAACGTGTGGGGCGGGAGCAGCGCCCAGGATATCGCACTTGGGGGTCTATGGGCAAGTTGGGGGGCAGGGGGTGGATGTGGGGCTGGGGGTGGTTGGGGGTTTGGGGGCACTTGGGGGGCAGGGGGGACTTGGGGGGCTGGGGGCATTGGGGGTCTATGGGCAAGTTGGGAGGCTATGGGTGGTTGGAGGGATGGGGGCACTTGGGGGACACTTGGGGGGCTGGGGGCACTTGGGGGTCAGGGGGTGGTTGGGGGTCAGGAGGCAGTTGGGGGGCAGGAGGTGGATGTGGGGCTGGGGGGACTTGTGGGACAGATGTGGGGCTGGGAGCAGTTGGGGGGCTGGGGGTGGATGTGGGGCTGGGGGGCAGTTGGTGGTCAGGAGGCACTTGGGGGGCTGGGGGAGTTGGGGTGGATGTGGGGCTGGGGGCACTTGGGGGGCTGGGGGTGGTTGGGGTCACTTGGGGGGCAGATGTGGGGCAGATGTGGGGCTGGGGGCACTTGGAGGGCAGGAGGCAGTTGGGGGGCTGGGGGTGGTTGGGGCACTTGTGGGGCAGGAGGTGGATGTGGGGCAGGGGGGCACTTGGGGGTCAAGGGGTGGTTGGGGGCAGTTGGGGGGCTGAGGGTGGTTGGGGGTCAGGGGACGTGTGGGGCGGGAGCAGCGCCCAGGACATCGCGCGCATCAACGTGCAGGGTGGGTGCTTGGGGGGCAGATGTGGGGCAGATGTGGGGCTGGAGGCACTTGGGGGTCACTTGGGGGGCTGAGGGACTTGGGGGTCTATGGGCAAGTTGGGGTCTGTGGGGGACTTGGGAGTCTGGGGGTGGATGTGGGGCTGGGGGGACTTGGGGGGCTGGGGGTGATTGGGGAAACTTGGGGGACACTTGGGGGTCAGGGGGCAGCTGGGGGTCAGGGGGTGGATGTGGGGCAGTGGGGGACTTGGGGGGCAGGGGGGGACTTGGGGGGCTGGGGGAGTTTGGTTGGATGTGGGGCTGGGGGCACTTGGGGGTCTAGGGGGACTTGGGGGGCAGATGTGGGGCTGGGGGTGGCTGGGGGCCTGGGGACACTTGGGGGTCAGGGGGTGGTTGGGGGCACTTGTGGGGCTGGGGGGACTTGGGGGGCTGGGGTCACTTGGGGGCAGATGTGGGGCTGGGGGGACTTGGGGGGCTGGGGGCACTTGGGGGTCTATGGGCAAGTTGGGAGGCTATGGGTGGTTGGGGGGATGGGGGCACTTGAGGGGCACTTGGGGGTCTGGGGCAGTTGGGGGTCTAGGGGTGGTTGGGGGGCAGGGGGTGGATGTGGGGCTGGGGTTGGTTGGGGGGCTGGGGGCACTTGGGGGGCTGGAGGTGGATGTGGGGCTGGGGGGCACTTGTGGGGCAGGGGGTGGATGTGGGGCTGGGGGCACTTGGGGGTCGGGGCCAGTTGGGGGGCTGGGGGTGGGACGTCGCCCCAGACATCCAGGAGGGACCCAGGCGTCCGGGGAAGGGACCCAGGCGTCCGGGCCCCATAGATCCTGCCCCATAGACACCAAGAATGTGATCTGGGGGTGCCGAGCTGGGGGGGGGTCTATGGGGACCCAGGAGTTCGGGAGGGGACCCAGGTGTCCAGAAGGGACCCAGGAGTTCAGGAAGGGACCCAGGCGTCCGGGAGGGGACCCAGGCGTCCGGGAAGGGACCCAGGCGTCCGGGCCCCATAGCTCCCGCCCCATAGGCACGAAGAACGTGATCCGGGGGTGCCGGGCCGGGGGGGTCCCCGTGCTCATCTACACCAGCAGCATGGAGGTCGTGGGGCCCAACACGCGGGGGGACCCGTTCCTCAGGTACCCCCCCCCACAAGGGACCCAGGCGTCCGGGACCCCAACCCACCCCATAAGGGACCCAGGCGTCCGGGACCCCCAACCCCCCCCCAACCCCCCATAGGGGACCCAGGTGTCCGGGTAAACCACCCCAACCCACCCCATAAGGGACCCAGGCGTCCGGGAACCCCCCTCCAATAAGGGACCCAGGCGTCCGGGACCCCCAACCCCCTCCTCACCCCCCATAGGGGACCCAGGTGTCCGGGTAGACCCACCCCCCCATAAGGGACCCAGGCGTCCGGGACCCCCAACCCCCCCCTCACCCCCCATAGGGGACCCAGGCGTCCGGGACCCCCCCCAACCCCCCCATAAGGGACCCAGGTGTCCGGGACCCCCAACCCCCCATAGGAGACCCAGGCGTCCGGGACCCCCAACCCACCCCTCACCCCCCATAGGGGACCCAGGCGTCCGGGACCCCCCCCAACCCCCCCATAAGGGACCCAGGCGTCCGGGACGCCCAACCCCCCCCAACCCCCCATAGGGGACCCAGGCGTCCGGGTAGACCCCCCCCCCAATAAGGGACCCAGGCGTCCGGGTAAACCCCCCCAACCCCCCCACCCCCCCCGAGCCCATTATACAGGGGACCCAGGCGTCCGGGAGGGGACCCAGGTGTCCGGGAAACCCCCCCCCCCCATAAGGGACCCAGGCGTCCGGGTAGACCCCCTTAGGCCAATATCCAGGGGACCCAGGCGTCCGGGATGCAGCGGGTGGGGGTTGGTTGGGTGTCCCGGACGCCTGGGTCCCTCGGGGCATGCCGGGGTCCCTGGGGCATGCCGGGGTCCCTGGGGCATGCCGGGGTCCCTGTGCAGGGGGGACGAGGACACCCCGTACCCCGCGCGGCACTCGGAGCCGTATCCGCTCAGCAAAGCGCAGGCGGAGCGGCTGGTGCTGGAGGCCAACGGCGCCACGGTGAGGACCCAGGAGTGCCCCGGGGACCCAGGAGTGCCCCGGGGACCCAGGAGTGCCCCAGGGGACCCAGGAGTGCCCCAGGGACCCAGGAGTGCCCCAGGGGACCCGGGAGTGCCCCAGGGGACCCAGGAGTTCGGGGAGGGACCCAGGAGTGCCCCAAGGGACCCAGGAGTGCCCCAGGGACCCGGGAGTGCCCCAAGGGACCCAGGAGTGCCCCAGGGACCCGGGAGTTCAGGGAGGGACCCAGGAGTGCCCCAGGGGACCCGGGAGTGCCCCAGGGGACCCAGGAGTTCGGGGAGGGACCCAGGAGTGCCCCCAGGGGACCCAGGAGTGCCCCAGGGACCCAGGAGTGCCCCAGGGGACCCGGGAGTGCCCCAGGGGACCCAGGAGTTCGGGGAGGGACCCAGGAGTGCCCCAAGGGACCCAGGAGTGCCCCAGGGACCCGGGAGTGCCCCAAGGGACCCAGGAGTGCCCCAGGGACCCGGGAGTTCAGGGAGGGACCCAGGAGTGCCCCAGGGGACCCGGGAGTGCCCCAGGGGACCCAGGAGTTCGGGGAGGGACCCAGGAGTGCCCCCAGGGGACCCAGGAGTGCCCCAGGGGACCCGGGAGTTCGAGGAGGGACCCAGGAGTGCCCCAAGGGACCCAGGAGTTCGGGGAGGGACCCAGGAGTGCCCCAAGGGACCCGGGAGTGCCCCAGGGACCCGGGAGTGCCCCAGGGGACCCAGGAGTGCCCCAGGGACCCGGGAGTTCGAGGAGGGACCCAGGAGTGCCCCTAGGGGACCCGGGAGTGCCCCAGGGGACCCGGGAGTTCGGGGAGGGACCCGGGAGTGCCCCAAAGGACCCAGGAGTGCCCCGGGGACCCAGGAGTGCCCCAGGGGACCCAGGAGTGCCCCAGGGGACCCAGGAGTTCGGGGAGGGACCCAGGAGTGCCCCAAGGGACCCGGGAGTTCGGGGGGGACCCGGGAGTGCCCCAGGGACCCAGGAGTTCGGGAGGGACCCAAATAGGGGACCCCGGAGACTGAGAGGGACCCAGGAGTGCCCCAGGGACCCAGGAGTTGGGGGGACACGGGAGTTGGGGGGACCCAGGAGTTCTGGGAGGGACCCAGGAGTTCGGGGGGGACCCAGGAGATCGGGAGGGACCCAGGAGTGCCCCAAGGGACCTGGGAGTCTGGGAGGGACCCAGGAGTTCGGGGAGGGACCCAGGAGTTCGGGGGGGGACCCGGGAGTGCCCCAGGGACCCGAGAGTGCCCCAGGGACCCAGGAGTTCGGGGGGGACCCAGGAGTGCCCCAAGGGACCCAGGAGTTCTGGGAGGGACCCAGGAGTGCCCCAAGGGACCCGGGAGTGCGGGAGGGACCCAGGAGTTCGGGAGGGACCCAGGAGTGCCCCAAGGGACCCAGGAGTTCGGGAGGGACCCAGGAGTGCCCCAGGGACCCGAGAGTGCCCCAGGGACCCAGGAGTTCGGGGGGGACCCAGGAGTGCCCCAAGGGACCCAGGAGTTCTGGGAGGGACCCAGGAGTGCCCCAAGGGACCCGGAGTGCGGGAGGGACCCAGGAGTTCGGGAGGGACCCAGGAGTGCCCCAAGGGACCCAGGAGTTCGGGAGGGACCCAGGAGTGCCCCAGGGACCCAGGAGTTCGGGGAGGGACCCAGGAGTGCCCCAAGGGACCCAGGAGTTCGGGAGGGACCCAGGAGTGCCCCAAGGGACCCAGGCGTCCCCCGAGGGACCCAGGCGTCCGGTGCCCCACAGGTGTCCGGGGGGGGGGCGGCTGGTGACCGTGTCCCTGCGCCCCACGGGGATCTATGGGGAGCGGCACCTGCTGCTGCGGCGGCTGCTGCTGGGGGGGCGGGCGCTGGGGGGCTGGCTGCCCCGCACCCTCCCGCCCCACGCCGAGCACGGCCGCGTCTACGCCGGTGAGTGCTGACCCATAGCTGACCCATAGCTGACCCATAAGTGACCCATAGCTGACCCATAAGTGATGCATAAGTGACCCATAAGTGACCCATAACCTGCCCCACACCTCCCCCACATCACCCCATAGCGGCCCCATAGCTGCCCCATAGCCTGCCCCACACCTCCCCCACATCACCCCATAGCTGCCCCATAGCTGCCCCATAACCTGCCCCACATCACCACATATCTGCCCCATAGCTGCCCCATGGCTCCCCCCCACCTCCCCCATCCTGCCCCATAGCTGCCCCCCACCTCCCCCCCACCTCCCTCCCACCTCCCTCATCCTGCCCCATAGCTGCCCCACACCTCCCCCCCACCTCCCCCATCCTGTCCCCCACCTCCCCCATCCTGCCCCACACCTGCCCCACACCTCCCCCATCCTGCCCCATAGCTGCCCCACACCTCCCCCACATCACCCCATAGCTGCCCCATAGCTGTCCCATAGCTGCCACACACTTCCCACATCTGCCCCACAGCTGCCCCACACCTCCCCCACTTCACCCCATAGCTGCCCCACACCTCCCCCATCCTCCCCCATAGCTGCCCCCCACCTCCTCCATCCTGCCCCACACCTCCCCCACATCACCCCATAGCTGCCCCACACCCCCCCCACATCACCCCACACCCTGCCCCACACCTCCCCCATCCTGCCCCACATCGCCCCACAACCTGCCCCACACCTCCCCCCCACCTCCCCACACCCCCCCATAGCTGCCCCATAGCTCCCCCACATCACCCCACACCTCCCCTATAGCTCCCCCACACCTCCCCCATCCTGCCCCACACCTCCCCCACTTCACCCCACACCTCCCCCACACCTCCCCCACATCCCCCTATAGCTGCCCCACACCTCCCCCACATCACCCCCCACCTCCCCCACACCTCCCCCACACCTCCGCCATCCAGCCCCATAGCTGCCCCATACCTCCCCTGTCCTGCCCTATATCTGCCCCACACCTCCCCCACACCCCCCTATAGCTGCCCCATAGCTCCCCCCTACCTCCCCCCCACCTCCCCCATCCTGCCCCATAGCTGCCCCACACCTCCCCCCCACCTCTTCCCCCCTCCCCCACCCTCCCCCACACCTCCCCCCCATCACCCCACACCTCCCCCACATCTGCCCCATAGCTGCCTCACATCTGCCCCATAGCTGCCCCATAGCTGCCCCCCCGCCCCATAGGCAACGTGGCGTGGATGCACGTGCTGGCGGCGCGCGCCGCGTTGCTCCGCCCCCCATCACCCCACATCACCCCATAGCTGCCCCACACCTCCCCCACATCACCCCATAGCTGCCCCACACCTCCCTCACATCATCCCATAGCTGCCCCACACCTCCCCCACATCACCCCATAGCTGCCCCACACCTCCCCCACATCATCGCATAGCTGCCCCACACCTCCCCCACATCATCCCATAGCTGCCCCACACCTCCCCCATCCTGCCCCATAGTTGCCACATAACTTCCCCCACACCTCCCCCATCCTGCCCCACATCACCCCATAGCTGCCCCACATCTGCCCCATAGCTGCCCCATAGCTGCCCCATAGCTGCCCCCCCGCCCCATAGGCAACGTGGCGTGGATGCACGTGCTGGCGGCGCGCGCCGCGTTGCTCCGCCCCCAGGCCGTGGGGGGCGAGTCCTTCTTCTGCTACGACTCCTCCCCATTGGCCGCCTACGAGGACTTCAACCAATTGCTGCTGGGCCCCGCGGGGCTGCGCCTGATTGGCCGCTCGCCCCCTCCCCGCCCCCTGCTGGAGCTGCTGGCCCGGCTGGGCGTGGCTTTGGGGCGTGTCCTCCCTGGCCCCGCCCCCTTGCTCACGCCCTATACGTTGGCCGTTGGCTCCACCCCCTTCAGCGTCCGCACCCGAAAGGCCGAGAGGAGCTTTGGGTACCGGCCGCTGTTCCCCTGGGAACGGGCGCGGGAACGGACCCTGCGCTGGCTGCGGGGGCTGGGGTGAGGGGGCGGGGCCAAGGGGGGGGCGGGGTCAGTGGGGTGGGGGTGGAGTCATTTGGTTGGGGTCTAATGGGGTGGGGGTGGGGTCAATGGGGTGGGGTCAATGGGACATGTATCATAGAGTGGGGGTGGGGTCAATGGGGTGGGGGTGGAGTCAATGGAGTGGGGGTGGAGTCAATGGGATGGGGGTGGAGTCAATGGGACATGGACTATAGAGTAGGGGTGGGGTCAATGGGGTGGGGGTGGGGTCAATGGGGTGGGGTCAATGGGACATGGAGTATAGAGTGGGGGTGGGGTCAATGGGGTGGGGGTGGGGTCAATGGGGTGGAGTCAATGGGACATGGACTATAGAGTAGGGGTGGAGTCAATGGGGTGGGGGTGGGGTCAATGGGGTGGAGTCAATGGGGTGGGGTCAATGGGCCATGGACCATAGAGTAGGGGTGGAGTCAATGGGGTGGGGGAGGGGTCAATGGGATGGGGGTGGAGTCATTGGGTTGGGGTCTAATGGGGTGGGGGTGGAGTCAATGGGGTGGGGGTGGAGTCAATGGAGTGGAGTCAATGGGGTGGGGGTGGAGTCAATGGGGTGGAGTCAATGGGACATGGACCATAGAGTGGGGGTGGGGTCAATGGGGTGGGGGTGGAGTCAATGGAGTGGGGGTGGAGTCAATGGGGTGGAGTCAATGGGACATGGAGTATAGAGTGGGGGTGGAGTCAATGGGGTGGGGGTGGAGTCAATGGGGTGGGGGTGGAGTCAATGGGGTGGGGTGTAATGGGGTGGGAGTGGGGTCAATGGGGTGGAGTCAATGGGGTGGGGGTGGGGTCAATGGGGTGGAGTCAATGGGGTAGGGGTGGGGTCAATGGGGTGGGGGTGGAGTCAATGGGGAGGGGTCAGTGGGGTGGGGGTGGAGTCAATGGGGTGGAGTCAATGGGGTGGGGGTGGAGTCAATGGGGTGGAGTCAATGGGACATGGAGTATAGAGTGGGGGTGGAGTCAATGGGGTGGGGGTGGAGTCAATGGGGTGGAGTCAATGGGGTGGAGTCAATGGGGTGGGGTCAATGAGGTGGAGTCAATGGGACATGGACCATAGAGTGGGGGTGGGGTCAATGGGATGGGAGTGGAGTCAATGGGGTGGGGGTGGAGTCATTGGGTTGGGGTCTAATGGGGTGGGGGTGGAGTCAATGGGGTGGAGTCAATGGGGTGGGGGTGGGGTCAATGGGGTGGAGTCAATGGGGTAGGGGTGGGGTCAATGGGGTGGGGGTGGAGTCAATGGGGAGGGGTCAGTGGGGTGGGGGTGGAGTCAATGGGGTGGGGTTGGAGTCAATGGGGTGGGGGTGGAGTCAATGGGGTGGAGTCAATGGGGTGGGGGTGGGGTCAATGGGGTGGAGTCAATGGGGTGGGGGTGGAGTCAATGGGGTGGGGGTGGAGTCAATGGGGAGGGGTCAGTGGGGTGGGGGTGGAGTCAATGGGGTGGCATTGGGGTCAATGGGGTGGAGTCAATGGGATGGGGGTGGAGTCAATCGGATAGGGGTGGAGTCAATGGGGTGGAGTCAATGGGGATGGAGCATAGAGTGGGGGTGGGGTCAATGGGATGGGGGTGGGGTCAATGGGGTGGGGGTGGAGTCATTGGGTTGGGGTCTAATGGGGTGGGGGTGGAGTCAATGGGGTGAAGTCAATGGGGTGGGGGTGGAGTCAATGGGGTGGAGTCAATGGGGTGGGGGTGGGGTCAATAGGGTGGAGTCAATGGGGTGGAGTCAATGGGACATGGACCATAAAGTGGGGGTGGGGTCAATGGGGTGGAGTCAATGGGACATGGACCATAAAGTGGGGGTGGGGTCAATGGGGTGGGGGTGAGGTCAATGGAGTAGGGGTGGAGTCAATGGGGTGGAGTCAATGGAGTGGGAGTGAGGTCAATGGGGCGGAGTCAATGGGGTGGGGGTGGAGTCAATGGGATGTGGGTGGAGTCAATGGGGTGGAGTCAATGGGGTGGGGGTGGAGTCAATGGGACATGGACTATAGAGTAGGGGTGGGGTCAATGGGGTGGGGGTGGGGTCAATGGGGTGGAGTCAATGGGGTGGAGTCAATGGGGTGGGGGTGGAGTCAATGAGGTGGAGTCAATGGGCCATGGACCATAGAGTGGGGGTGGAGTCAATGGGGTGGGGGAGGGGTCAATGGGGTGGGGGTGGAGTCATTGGGTTGGGTTCTAATGGGGTGGGGGTGGAGTCAATGGGGTGGGGGTGGAGTCAATGGGGTGGAGTCAATGGGGTGGGGGTGGAGTCAATGGGGTGGAGTCAATGGGACATGGACCATAGAGTGGGGGTGGGGTCAATGGGGTGGGGGTGGGGTCAATGGAGTAGGGGTCAGTCAATGGGGTGGAGTCAATGGAGTGGGAGTGGGGTCAATGGGGCGGAGTCAATGGGGTGGGGGTGGAGTCAATGGGGTGGAGTCAATGGGGTGAGGGTGGAGTCAATGGGGTGGAGTCAATGGGGTGGGGGTGGAGTCAATGGGGTGGAGTCAATGGGGTGGGGGTGGAGTCAATGGGGTGGAGTCAATGGGGTGGGGGTGGAGTCAATGGGGGGGATTCTAGCCCAGGTTTTGGGCTCCAACCCCAATCCCAGTGACTCCAACCCGGGTTTTGGGCTCCAATCCCAATCCCATTGACTCCAGACCAGTTTTTGGGCTCCAATCCCAATCCCAATGACTCCAGCCCAGGTTTTGGGCTCCAACCCCAATCCCATTGACTCCAACCCGGGTTTTGGGCTCCAATCCCAATCCCATTGACTCCAACCCGGGTTTTGGGCTCCAACCCCAATCCCATTGACTCCAGACCAGGTTTTGGGCTCCAACCCCAATCCCATTGACTCCAGCCCAGGTTTTGGGCTCCAACCCCAATCCAGACCAGGTCTTGGGCTCCAATCCCAATCCCAGTGACTCCAACCCGGGTTTTGGGCTCCAATCCCAATCTCATTGACTCCAACCCGGGTTTTGGGCTCCAATCCCAATCCCATTGACTCCAACCCGGGTTTTGGGCTCCAACCCCAATCCCATTGACTCTAGACCAGATTTTGGGCTCCAACCCCAATCCCATTCACTCCAACCCGGGTTTTGGGCTCCAATCCCAATCCCAGTGACTCCAGACCAGGTTTTGGGCTCCAACCCCAATCCCAGTGACTCCAGCCCAGGTTTTGGGCTCCAATCCCAATCCCAGTGACTCCAGACCAGATTTTGGGCTCCAACCCCAATCCCAGTGACTCCAGACCAGGTTTTGGGCTCCAATGCCAATCCCATTCACTCCAGACCAGGTTTTGGGCTCCGATCCCAATCCCAATGACTCCAGACTGGGTTTTGGGCTCCAATCCCAATCCCAGTGACTCCAGACCAGGTTTTGGGCTCCAACCCCAACCCCATTGACTCCAACCCGGGTTTTGGGCTCCAACCTCAATCCCATTGACTCCAACCCGGGTTTTGGGCTCCAATCCCAATCCCAGTGACACCAACCCGGGTTTTGGGCTCCAATCCCAATCCCATTGACTCCAACCCGGGTTTTGGGCTCCAATTCCAATCCCATTGACTCCAACCCGGGTTTTGGGCTCCAATCCCAATCCCAGTGACTCCAGACCAGGTTTTGGGCTCCAATGCCAATCCCAGTCACTCCAGACCAGGTTTTGGGCTCTGATCCCAATCCCAATGACTCCAGACCGGGTTTTGGGCTCCAATCCCAATCCCAATGACTCCAGACCAGGTTTTGGGCTCCAATGCCAATCCCAGTCACTCCAGACCAGGTTTTGGGCTCTGATCCCAATCCCAATGACTCCAGACCGGGTTTTGGGCTCCGATCCCAATCCCAATGACTCCAGACTGGGTTTTGGGCTCCAATCCCAATCCCATTGACTCCAACCCGGGTTTTCCCCCCCCAGCTCCGACCAATGATGCAGCCCAGGCCGTCGGCCCCGCCCCCCGCCTCCCATTGGCTGCCGCCGCGACCCCGCCCAACGCCCGGCCCCGCCCCCTCATTACCGCCCTCATTTGCATCTCGTTCTCCCCGCCGCCAATTAAAGGGAATCTTGTTGCTTCCGCCCGGACGCCTGGGTCCCCCTGGGGGGGGGGAGGGGCTGGGAGGGGGCGGGGCTTGGGGCACCCCATGACCCCATGCTGGGGGTCAGCCCCGCCCATTCCCGGGACGGACGGACAGACGGACGGAGGTATGAGGGCACCCGGACGCCTGGGTCCCCTGGGGGTGGGGTGGGGCCACCCGGATGCCTGGGTCCCTTCTGGGGAGGGGGGGGGGGCCGGGGGGGGGGGGATTTAGGAGGTAGCAACCCCGGATGCCTGGGTCCAGTTTTGGGGATTTGGGGTACTCCTGGGTCCCTTTTTAGGGGGTGACGGGGTCCCCGGATGCCTGGGTCCCTTTTAGAGATCCCCGGACGCCTGGGTCCCTTTTTGGGGGGGGTGGGGGCGGTTCCCCGGATGCCTGGGTCCCTTTTTAGGATTCCTCGGATGCCTGGGTCCCTTTATAGGGTGGTTGGGGGAGGGGGGGGGGTTCCCGGACACCTGGGTCCCTTTTAGAGTTCCCCGGACACCTGGGTCCCTTTTTAGGATTCCCCGGACGCCTGGGTCCCTTTCTAGGGGGTGTGGTGGCTTCCCCGGACACCTGGGTCCCTTTTAGAGTTCCCCGGACGCCTGGGTCCCTTTTTAGGTGGGGGTGGGGGGGGGGTGTTCCCCGGACGCCTGGGTCCCTTTATTGGGTGTGCGGCTTCCCCGGACGCCTGGGTCCTTTCTAAGGGGCACTCCTGGGTCCCTTCCCCCCCTCCCCCCATAGATGTCGTGGGTGCGGCTGCTTCGGGGGGCGCTGTCCCCCCCCCTCCCCCCCCCCCCCGGCACGCGCCGGTGGCTCTTCCTGCTCGTCCTGCGCCTCTTGACCTTGACCTTGACCCGGGGGCCCTGGAGAGGCCCCGCCCACGACCTCCTGTGCACCTGGACAGGCCCCGCCCCCCCGGCCCCGCCCCCCGACCCCGCCCTCCGCCGCTTCTGCGCCGCCATTTGCTACAACAGGCTCCTCCCCCCCGCCCATGGGCGCCCTATGGCGGCTCTCGCTGCTCCTGGGGGTGCTGCCCCTCCCCCTGCGGCGCTTCCTGCACCCGCACGGCAAGATGGCCGACAAGATGGCCGACAAGATGGGTGGCAATATGGCCGGCAATATGGCTGACAACATGGGTAGCAATATGGCTGACAATATGGCCGACAACATGAGTGGCAATATGGCCGACAATATGGCCGACAACATGGGTGACAATATGGCCGACAACATGGGTGACAATATGGCCGACAATATGGCTGACAATATGGCTGACAATATGGCTGAC
>NW_027659952.1:0-56000 GCF_963082525.1 Nesoenas mayeri
CGGGGTCTCTGACTGACACGCTGTCCAATTGTGTTTGTGACACACACTCTATCGAATGGTGTTTGTGACACACACACTGAACAAAGGGGTTTGTGACACACACACTGTCTAAGGGGGTTGTGACACACGCTGTAAAACGGGGTTTGTGACACACACACTGTACAATGGTGTTTGTGACACACACAGTGTCCAATGGGGTTTGTGACACACACACTGTCCAGGAGGGTTTCTGACACACGCACTGTCCAATGGTGTTTGTGACACACACACTGTCCAATGGGGCTTGTGATACACACACAATTAAATGGGATTTGACACAGACACACTGTCTAATGGTGTTTGTCCCTCACACGCAGTCCAATGGGGTTTGAGACACACACACTGTCCAATGGGGCTTGTGACACACACACAGTTGAATGAGATTTGAGACAGACACACTGTCTAATGGTGTTTGTCACACACACACAGTCTAATGGGGTTTGAGACACACACACTACCTAGGGGAGTTTGTGACACACTCGCTGTCCAATGAGGTTTGAGAGAGAGACACTGTCCGGGGGGGGTGTAACAGACACACAGTCCAATGGGGTTTGAGACAGAGACACTGTCTAATGGGGATTGTAACACACAGACAGTCCAATGGGGTTTGAGACATAGACACTGTCCAATGGTGTTTGTGAAACACACACTCTCCAATGGGGTTTGTGACACACACGTTGTCTACGTGGTTTGTAACAACCACACTGTCCAATGGTTTTTGTGAGACACACATTATCCAGGGGCGTTTGTGACACACACACTGTCCAACGCGGTTTCTGACACACACTTTCCAATGGGGTTTTTGACAGACACGCTGTCCAATGGGGCTTGTGACACATACAGAGTCCAAATGGATTTGTGACACACAGACTGTCCCATAGGGTTTGTGACACGCACAGAGTTTAAATGGGTTTGTGACACACAGACTGTCCCATAGGGTTTGTGACACACACGCTGTCCAGGGGTGGTTGTGACACACACGCTGTCCAATGGGGTTTGTGACACACACCCTGTCCAGGGGCGTTTGTGAAGCAGATGCTGTCCAATGGGTTTTTGTCACACAAACGGTCCATGGCAGTTTGAGACACACACAGTGTCCAAGGGGGTTTGTGACACACATTCTGTCCAATGAGATTTGTGACAGACACGCTGTCCAGAAGTGTTTGTGAGACACACACTGTACAATTGAGTTTGAGACACACACACGGTCCAGGAGGGGTTCTGACACACACACTGTCCAAAGGAGTTCCTAACACACATTGTCCAATGGGGTTTGTGACACACACACACTGTCCAATGGCGGTTTGTGACACACACACTGTAAAATGGGGTTTGTTACACACCCACTGTCCAGTGGTGTTTGTTGACACACAGACTGTCCAGGGGAGTTGTGACACATGCTGTCTAACGGGGGTTTTGACACACACGCTGTCCAATGGTGTTTCTGAAACACACACTGTCCAAAAGTGTTTGTGACACACAAACAGTTAAATGACGTTTGAGACACACAGTCTAATGGTTTTTGTCAGAAAGACACAGTCCATTGAGTTTGAGACACACACACTGTCTAGGGAGGTTTGCGACACACTCACTGTCCAATGGGGTTTGAGATAGAGACACTGTCCAGGGGAGTTCGTGACACACACATAGTCCATTTCGGTTTGAGACAGACACACTTTCAAATGGGGTTTTTGACACACACACTGTCCAATTGGTTTCGTGTCACACACGTTCTCTAAACTGTTTTATGACAACCTCACTTTCCAATGGCTTTTGTGACACAGACACTGTCCAGGGGAGTCTGAGGCACAAACACTATCCAATGGGGTTTGTGACACACACAGAGTCCAATGGTGTTTGTGACACACACACTGTCCAATGGTGTTTCTGACACACACGCTGTCCAGAGGGGTTTGTGACACACACATTGTCCAATGGGGTTTGTGACACACACTCTCCAATGAGGTTTGAGTCCCACACACTGTCCAATGGGGTTTGAGACACACACGCCGTTCAAAGGGGTTTGTGACACACACACAGTCCAATGTTCTGTGTCACACACTCGCTCTCCACTCGGGTCTGTGACACACACGCTTTCCATTGTGGTTTGTGACACACACACAGTCCAACGGGGTTTGTGACACACACACATTCCAACGGGGTTTGTGACTGACATGCTGTCCAATGGGGAATGTGTCACACAGACGGTCCATGGCGGTTTGTGAGACACCCAGTGTCCAAGGGGTTTTGTGACACACAAAATGTTCAAGGGGAATTCTGACACACACCCTGTCCATGGGGGTTTTTGACACACACTGAAATTTGACTGTGTATGTGTCACAAACCCAATTGGACAACGTGTGTATCGCTAAGCGGCTAAGTGCTCGGCAAGTAAGCTACCACGAGGCATGTCGTACGGAGAAAATACCAACAGATCCTCGGTCCACACATTGTTTCTGATACATGCTTGAACGCAATACGTTCCTGCACGCTGTGGCGTGAGAAATGCAGGACTGGGCAACGTCGTGCAACACGCGGAACGTTGAAAACAAACGGCGCAGCTGTGCACTCACTCCAGCTTAAGAACGAATGGAGCCCGCACCAAGGCACACGCATGTGGACAGACAGTGGTTTGTAGACACAAACGCTTTCACGCACACGGTCGTCCAAGTACAGGGACATATCTGCAGGTACCCTCCAAAAGAATATTCTCGTGCAGCCACGTATGCGTGTTGCAGTACGCCAACCATCAACGGACGTGTTTACCCTCAAGCACGTCGGTACGCTTCGCTTACGTCTTTCTGCCCATAGATGGGAGTGGGCGCACTTGCGGATGTGTGCATATGTGTGGCCAGGCGTTTGCTTACGCATCAGTTTGTGAAAAGGTAGGTGCTTTTCTCTAGCTGCGTTCGCGTGCACGAGGTGGTGGGTGCACATACCTGGGAGCATGTGGAAAGATTTCTGCTTGGTTTTCAGTGGGGAATCGTGTGTGTTCCCGTGGACAAACAGAAGGCGTAGCAACTAGGTTCCGGCGCAGAAAACGCAAGTTTTCCCATGCGCTCTCTTTCTCTCCCTATAGCGAGTCGTGTATAGAAACCGCTAAGCCTGCGATCCGCAAGTAAGCTGCCACGAAGCATGCCGTACGGAGAGAATACCAACAGATCCTCGGTCCACACATTGTTTCTGATACAGGCTTGAACGCAAATACGTTCGTGCTGCTGTGGCATGAAAGACGTCCGTCAGAATATGTGATTGCGCGCACCAGTGAAATTGCTTGGTTAATCCATTCAATCCTGGTGTGCGGGGTTTTGAGAACTGGCTCTGTGGAGTCGTCTGCGGAAATGCCGCTGTCGGAACACGCACACTCGGTTGTTTACCAAAATATAGGCAGACGCCTTTTACCACGTCGTTTAGCATGCAGAGGGGTACGTCTGTTCCGAAGAGACAACGGAAACGCGTGTGCACGCATAGAAGAAAAACCCGACCAGGTGCCTTTTTGTGTGAACATGAAACAGCCGTCTATACACTCGCAGACACGCGAACGTGCATCAATGCAGTCACACAGCCACCAGCTTTTGAGCACAGGCTCTGCTGCTTTTGGCACTCTTCAGGCACACTCCTGAAAGCCGCGCACGCTGCTGTTCATACGCTAAATGGCGTCTTCGGAAACATTTCTCCGGTCGATCTACAGCTCTGATTCCTTCTCGTGTTACTGAGAAATGTCAGCGCAGGGAATCCGTCTCTGTCGAGCACACGTCAATCCCTCTTCGGTTTTCCCCTCTAGACTCTGCCTTGATGATTTCCCTGGTCTCTCTTCACTGGAGCAGTCATGGCTGTGCTGTGTTACACACAGGCACAGCCAAAGCACACCAAGTGTCGAGAGGCACACTCCGCTGAGCTCAACACTAGCACAGATGCACATGTGCGACGAAATCAGTTCACATGCTTGTGGAGAGAAAGACATGGACCCACACGCGTGCAGAGCGACGGATAGATACAGCAGGCGCTAACGAGCACAGACTGACTTACACGCAGACTGTCCCCACACCAACAGGGACCGCTCTGCAAGTATCCTAGACGTTGATTATCGAATCAACCACACTGACCTGTGCCAAACTCCCAGACACTTACACGCAAGACACAATCTCTCTGACAAGCACACAAGTGTTTGCTCTCAGCTATAGATCAGGGACAATCCTGCGCAGTGCGCCCTGTTGCTCTTTCGCTTTAAGGCATGGTGTGTTTCGTTTCTCTTCTGGTGTCTCAATCTGACCCACAGTGGCAGCAGAGAATAATTTTATTTGACTGTGCGAATGTAAGTTTGTTTCACAATAATAGGGGTCGGTATTGTTTCAGTCTCTTTCTGTGGGGTAGCCTGTCCTTTTGGTAGTTCTAAAATACGGTTTGTGTTTCTCAGAAGAATGCCAAATAAAGTAGCTCCTTTGAGGATTCCTGGTTTAGCTTCATAGCTTTTAGCGAGCATGTTCATCAGCAGAAACATTGTGCTGCTTCAGGCAGTGCATTTGTTTTGGGAAGATGTGATGCCCCACTATCAGTGATTTCTTAAAATCACCTTTGATAATATTGATGTACCAAGGTACTGTTACTGATATATTTTCATTTCTTTCCACTTCCTCATCTCTGTCCTGCCTTATCTATGGTGTGGTATGGATTTGCTCAGGTTTCGGGGAGGCTTGGATGTCACTAGATGTCAAACAGGCACTGAGTCAGTGTATACAAATTTCCGAGGCAAGGAGATCATGTTTCCTGTGTCTACAAAGCTGCCCTTCACAGAGGGAGATTCCCAGCAGGTATTGGAAGGGGAACTAAGGAATTCAGTTGTGTGGCTAAGAGGGGAGGGGTATTCAATGTGGGGCTAGTTAGAGGGGCGAATGCCTAATTGCATAACAGTGGGAATTATAGCTGGAGTAATGGTAAAATTAATTGATGAGGGGTTTGGTTCAACAGATGGACTGAAGATGTTAAATAGACTGGTATTTAAGGGCCCATTGTACTGTTCTACTCTTTTTCACCTGCCTTCTCACTTTATTATTTTTCTGTCTCTAGCTTCAGCGGAAGCGTCACATTGGGAATGACATTGTAGCCATCATCTTCCAGGATGAAAGCACACCTTTTGTCCCTGATATGATTGCTTCTAATTTCCTACACGCTTATGTGGTAGTTCAGCTCACTCATGACACAACTGGGGACACTTTCTACAAGGTGAACAGAGCCAATAGATTCCTCTGTACTGATTTGCTGATATTGATCCTTGAAGTGGAAACCTGTTCTTGGGCTTTTGGAAGAGGTGCGGATTCAGCCAGCTGTCATCCTAACAGCTCTGCTTGCACTTTTAGCAAACTTGATCAATATGGAATATTAATGGTATTTATTTCTTTGGATCAATTTTCAGTGAAAGGCAATAATTAGATCTATTACCAGTAGACCTAGAAATCCAGTAGCTGCCACCATCTCTCCTTGCCCTTCACACACTCTCTGTTCTCTGACCAGGAGTCTCCAGTCTGCTATGCTGTTCTCTATTCTATAGGTTCACATAGGTCCTCCCTATTTAGTGTGGCTGCTGCTATTTAGCAATCTCTGTTCATGTTTGTTGAGTATTCAGATTTCATAAATACATTTTTATCTGGATGGGGCTAGGAGGTGAGGCTGACAAAGACCAAGATTCTGGAATGCAAGTGTTTTACTGCAGGACTGCTTAGTGCCTCTACCTAGCAAACAGAAAATGAAAGAGTAATTCAATCAATTTATTAAGAATCTACACATGGAACTAGAATATACTTGTATGTTTTTCAAAGGGGCTGATGAATTTCTGAAGCTTAAAGCTTGGGAATTGAAGCAGGACAAATTCAGATTTTTTGTTGTTGTTGTTGTTTACATCAAAGAGCACAAGGAAAAATTTATGCCATTTTGGGGGATGTATTGCTTGCATCATATAAGTCAGGTAAAACTCATTCACCTAACTGAAAGCTATGTCTGCATTGCTCATGCTGCAGAGCACAGCGCTGAGAGGTTGCCCTGCCGGAGACTGCAGCTCAGATGCAGCTGGTTGGCCTAATCTATGGAATTCAAACCAGCTACATCTGCTTCAGGGGATCCCAGAACAGGATTCCCATCTGTCAGGGAAGTGCTACCTGTTTAGGCCCTCCAGTTGAAAGAAGCTCTACTAGAAAACCAATTCCCTGTCTGCAGCTTTTGCACACAGCTCTTTCACTGTAACATGACTCTGTATGGATGCCTATGTAACTTTATGCTCAACTTTCAGTCATGCTGAGAGAGAAGAAAATATACAGAAACTCAGGTTCTGTGATGTTTCTATTGTAGAAACATTTTAATCAAAGTGCTATGTCTCGTATTATGTAGAAATGTTGATTTGGTCCTTATGCCTTGGAAATCTACAAGAACACCGAGAATATAAAAATTTGGACAGGATACCCATCTCTTTTCCCACCAACAAGTGTGCTGGGAGTGGAGTAACCACCTTCTATTGTTCCTTGTGCTATGGGGAGCCTGGTATATATGATAGCTTCATATTGATCAGGGACATAGCACAAGGAACATTGATAGCTTCATGTTGATGAGGGGCATAGGGTCCTAGTTCTTGTCTTGCTTTCTGTTTTATAGGGCACAGAAATTTACTGGATTTCATTTAATGACATGAGAAAGAGCTGGGGAAGGTTACCGTTTGTCTTGTCTCTTCCTACTATTGTTTTCATCTTTCCCTGTCTGCAATGCCATTGTTTTGGTTACTGTAATAGGGTTGCCTGTATCATTTAATGAAATAGTCCCAGTCAGGACCCTAGAGCCAATGCAGGATTTTCTGTAAAGGCTTTTCAAAAGGGCGTTTAACTCATTCTGCCTTGAGAGTATTCTAGTACTTAAGAGACTGAAGGAAAATTTTTTTCCATCCATTTTCCCATTTACTTAAGCTTTAGTGCCTTGTGGTTAAATTGGAATATTAATGGCATTTATTTATTTGAATCAATTTTTGCAATGAGAAAATTAAAATCATAGAATGTCCTGAGTTGGCAGGGACCCACAGGGATCATCGAGTCCATCTCCTCCTGTTCCTGCATATGACAACCCCACAGATCACATTGTATGCCTGACGGCACTGTCTAGTCTTTTCTTGAATATTGACAGGCTGTGACACCTCCCTCGGGAGCCTGTTCCAATGCTCCACTACCCTCTGGGTGAAGAACCTTTTCCTCATGTCCAACCTGAACCTCCTCTGGCACATCTTCCTGCTGTTCCCTTGGGTTCTGTCATTGGTCACCAGAGAGAAGAGATCAGTGCCTGCCCCTCCTTCTCCCCTTGTGAGGAAGCTGTAGAGCCTCCCCTCTGTTCTGTCCCAACAGATGGGATGAGGGATGAGTTAACTCTGAATGCGACACACGCTCTGACTCAACAGATGAGACCAGGTGTGAGTTAACTGTCGGTTAATTCTGTGCGGTTATGTGAAGTGAATGACAGACAATCACTCCAGGGGTCCAATTCAGTTATGAGTTTTACTAAAAGTATGTGTTGGAATACTAGTTACAGCAAATAGTGGCTTTGCAAAAATAGTTTATGATATCACAGAACTTATCAATACATTAACAGCAAGAGTCCTACTACGAGCCATGTATTGGCAACCATTAGTAGCTATAATATGGGACTTAGAAGAATCCAACAGCAGAGCTTAAGATAATGTTACTCTTATATGTTCAAAAGGAAGAGAGAGAGAAAAAGAGTGGTACAGAGGGAAGGAAAACTAAGGTGTAAGAGAGAGAGAAAGAGAGTAATATATCACCATTCACAGAAGGAGAGACAAAGAAATGGGGGTATAGAAAAAAGGAGAGGCGGAAAGAGCAGAGAGAAAGGAAGAAAAAAACAGATGAGGGATCCAGTCACTCTTAGGGCTCCACAGCATGGATGATGAGATGTGTGTATGCCCTCCGGTGTCCCGCAGCGAGGATGCTGGGGTTTGTAGTTTAGGAGGGCAGCATCCTCCGATGTCTAGTCTAGTTCCCGTGGTGAGGCTGGTGGGCTGAGGGTCCTCAGGATGGTGGATTCCCTATCAGTGCTGTTTTAAGCGAGCTTTTTTTATAGCCCTCCGAGTAGAGAAGAGTCTGCGGGGGAAAGGGGTGATTGCGAAAGATCGACAAGTCTCGACAAATCCGGGGCCATGTTGAAGGGTCTGAGCTTTTCCCCTTTGTTTGCCAAGCTGTGCATATCAGAAGATGGAGCTATGTACCCTCCAGCTCATCCCCCACCTCCAGTATTGGCCAGCTGGCCTGGGCTGTGGCTTGTTAGCTTGTTGTTGATATGTAAATCGCAGTTCACCCTATACTGAATGTGTCATCTCCTGTGGCTGGATGAACTAGTTTCGCTACAATGTTTTCAGCCATGATCCTTATCAATACACAACACCCTCCTCCAGGCTGAACAAACCAAGTGACTTTAGCTGCTCCTCATATGGCTTCCCCTCCAAACCCTTCACCAACTTTGTAGCCCTCTTCTGGACACTCTCCAGTATCTTTTTTTATACCGTGGTGCCCAGAACTGCACACAGTGCTCCAAGTGAGGCCACACCAGTGCAGAGGAGAGCGGGACAATCACTTCCCTGGTCCAGCTGGCAATGCTGTGCTTGATGCAACTCAGGACATGGTTGGCCCTCTTGGCAGCCAGGACACACTGGTGGCTCATGTTCAACTTGCTGTTGACCAGAACCCTCAGATGCCTCTCCACGGAACTGCTCTCCAGTATCTTGTTCCCCAGTCTGTATGTACAGCCAGGGCTGCGGTGCCCCAGGTGCAATATCTGGCACTTGCCCTTGTTGAATTTCATGCAGTTGGTGATTGCCCATTTCTCCAATTTGCTCAGATCACTCTGCAGGGCCTCTCTGCATCTGAGAGTGTCAACAGCTCCTCCCAGTTTAGTGTCATTGGCTAACTTAGTATTCCCTCAAGTCCTGTGTCCAAGTCATTTATGAAGACATTGAACAGCACTGGCCCTAAGATGGATCCCTGAGGAACCCCACTAGTGACTGGTCACCACCTGACATAACCCCACTTACTAGAACCCTCTGAGCCCAGCCCATCAGCCAATTACTCACCCACAAGTGTTTTTCCAGCTGTATGCTGGACATCTTGTCCAGGAGGATGCTGTGAGAGACAGTATCAAAGGCTTTACTGAAATCCAAAAAGATCACATCGACAGGCTTCCCTTGGTAAACTAGGTGGGTAACCTTGTCGTAGCAAGAAATTAAGTTTGTTAAGCAGGACTGTGTTGTCATTCAGATGTTTTTCAGTAACTTCTAGAATAATCTTCTCCATAATTTTGCGAGGCACAGATATGATGCTGACATGCCTGACAAAATGCAAGGCAGGATTTTAACTGGTAGATATCTATTGGGAGGGTGTGAGAGGCCTTGTAATTAAGGGTGCTGGCCTATGATGTGAGAAATCTGAACTACCACATCAAACTTGGCAAAAAAAAGCCTGTGAAATATTCTTAATTGCTGTGTGTATCTGGTAAGATAGCTGTGTATAATTACAAGTAAATGGTGTGAAGAGCCAACTGACTATATAAAAACTTCATTACAGTAACTTTTTTGGCATTGATATGTCGGGTAGGAGCACGGTTAAAAAAAAAAAAAAAGACAAAAAACCACATGGATATCCTTATCTCTTGCTGAGAAAGTGCTTTTGTATGTGTACCATATGTGTCTCAGAGAGGTGGTGTCACTGAGATACTCCCCTCACTGTGCAGTGTAGTTCCACTGAAAATTCTCTGTCAAAAAAAAGAAAAAAAAAAGATCACTATAATCACATTGACAGAGGTTCTTCTAGTGGAGGTAAATCTTGCCGGCTGAATAGAAGCTTTTTTTTTTTTTTTTCCAAATATACTGCTTGTTATTAAAGATTTCTAAAAACCAATTCACTTTATTGGTTTTGTTGCTTTTACTGTGTGCACATCTAGCTGACTGAATTTCTGGAAGATAAATCAGCACATTTATTCACTGAGTTCAGAAAGAGCTGGATGCATGGGATAACATATTTGAGTTCTTTTCGATATGTGAATTATTCAGGAGGGATCAGATATACCATAGTAGTCTGAAGGCTTTGATAGTCTCACTTGTGTTATGATACTTATTTTTTCCCCCTTATATTTTTTCAGGTTTCAGTCACAGCCCGAGATGACGTCCCCTTCTTTGGACCCCCTCTGCCAAATCCAGCCATATTTAGAAAGGTTTGTTTCTCTTGTCCACTGTTAGATGGCAGGGTAATATGGTACATACCCTTGAGTTCTGAGTCAGTGTTGTCAGTCTGGCTACATGACTTTGGAGGTCTAAAGAGCAGAAAGGCAGAGCTTTTCTCATGTGATATTTTTATTATTGTTTTCATTTCTAGTCTAGTCTTCATCCTGTTTTGCAGAGTGCAGAGTTTCGTGAATTCCTTTTGGCCAAGCTCATCAATGCTGAGTACAGCTGCTATTGAGCTGATAAATTTGCTAAATTAGAGGTGGGTCTATTACCTTGTTGTTTGCATTAAAAGTTATAAAATTATATTACTGCCAGATTAAGAAAATACAGTATAACTTTTTACTTCTACTTCTTATTTTGTGTTGCTTTAAAAAGGAAGATGAAATGTTATGATACTTGGCTATGTGATACTTCCTTTGTATTTCACAGCAGGTGTGATAGAATATGAACAGGTACCTCCTAATGTAAAGATCTAATCCTCAAGTAAGAGTGGGAATAAGATGCATGCATTTTGCTGGAGGAAATTCTGTTTTAGCTGAAACTCAGTATTGTGCTGCAGGATGTGTACTGATCTCACTGATTTTGGTTCAAGGTACTAAAATTCTGTTCCAGACTCTGCTGCTTACCTGATCTAGAAAAAAATGCCCTCAATTCATGCCTCTTTTTCATCACCTGTAAAAAAAGTACCGGTGTCCTTTATGACTTGCTTTAGAAAGAGTTTAAAATGGCTAGGTACTATTGTAATATGTTCCATAAAATCTAAACCACTAAAACCACATCTAAAACCACTTCATACTGTTTAAAATAATCTTCATGATGTTTGGTTTTGTTTTTGTTTTTTTAAGACAGACGTGAGACATTGCAAAAACAGGAAAAATAATCCCTCCGCCCCCAATAATAGTTGTGTTTTCATTCCTAATGTTGACGCAGGAAAGAACTCGGAGTGCCCTCTTGGAGAGCCTTTTTGAGGAGCTGCAGCTTCGCAGCCGCAGTATGATGGGGTTGCCCATAGGGGAGGATGACAAGATAGAGAATGGCAGTGGGAGCTTCCTTGAGAATTTCAAGGTGAGCCATAGTGGATTGATTCCTTTACCCAGTTGCTCATAATTTTCTCAAGCTCATTGTGTGTCCCTCCAAGGAATATTCACCCTGCTGGTCAGCTGTGCTTAGGGTGAGACAGAAGAAGTCTTTCAATCCAGCAGCCTTTCTCTAGAGCATCTTCAACTGTCCTTTGCCATATGTCTCAAGAAAAATTTTTCCCCTTCCTGTGCGCCTTTCTACAGAGCTACAGTGTGGCTTAGGGTGGAATTCCTTATTGTCCCTAAGAAATGAAATTCTTTATGCTTCATGCTGTCGTCTAATGTTAGACGAGGTGTCACTCCATGACTTACAGAAAAAGGAATGAGTGTTTGCAAGAGGAATAGTAATACCTAGTAGCAAGCAGCTTTCAGTTCCTACAGCATATCTCTTTCACTTAATTTTCCTCATAACTGAAATATTTGCAAGAGCCACTGCAAGAGCGTTTCTAATGTATCTGTGAGTGTACCATCTAGAGAAACTGTGATGCTTTACTTACTCTCTAAAAGCCAGAGATAATTTACTTTCTTTTGTTCAGTGTAGATTACACTTTGTTCTTTTTCTTTTTCTTTCTTTTTTTTTTTTTTAATCAGGTGGCAGAACTTATTTTAAAAGTGATCAAGATGATACGAGATAGGAAAGTTTTTGTACAAACAGGAAAACTGAGTTTTGAACTGAGAATCTTATATCATTTTCCTATCTACTTTTCCTCTCCCACTTCTGTGGAAGTGCCTCACCACTTCTTTTGTGTAAGTTAGCTGTCTGGACAGAGAAATACGTTATTTCTTCAGATGACCATGGTGGGCTAGTTAGAGTTGTTAAGGGCTGTCAAACTAATCCATTTACATATAGTTATATGCGTAGCTTTGGTCAGAACTGGGATGCTTTGATGAGGTGTGTTTTTACATACAATTAGTCTATCCTGCCTTTGCTGCTAAACAGGAATTTCCTACCCATCTGGGTCTTACACTAATTATCCCAAAATGTCCTTTTCTGACTTATAGCAGATGCTGTGATTTGCATGTCATGTAGACATATGACCTTTGCAGAAGGCTGGAAAAGGCTGAGTAAACTCAAAAATAGCTTTTTCAGATGCTGCAGACTTTAGTATGGCTCCTTTCCCTTTGGAACCAACACCCAAGTTCATGCAAGACTGAACCTTACAGTCTTGAATAGGAGTTTGATTTTCTGTTTTGTAGCCTGTACTGGGTAAGAATTCTTCAGATTATGCTGTCTTATCCAATCTGCTGGGATACTGGTAGGGAATCTCTATTTTTTGCAACAGGAAAAGGGAAGTGAAAGTAGAGAATAAACTTGAGGAAGAGATCTCCACTGGCAGTGAGCTCCATGAATTGGCTAGGACCAAAAATGGGTAATATCTAAGATGCTGTCTTCTAGGAATTAGGATTTCTGTGGTTTTGGTGCTGGTTTATCACACCTTTCCACCCAAACTGTGGTGCTTTTCCTACTGCTCTACTGTGTGCAGGTCTATATGTGTATCTGTGTTTGTTTGTTTCCCTGCTTCCCCACTGTTCAGCGGGTGATTAGAGGCCGCAGCCAGAGCCTGGATACCATGGGGATATCCATGAGAAAGCAGCAGCCAGCCACCCTGCCCAGCCGCCCAGCTACACCTGGCCTTGCCCTCAGCCAGAGTGTCACCGAGGGCCCTAAGGCCATTGCTGCGGTAAGGTATTTGAGTGGGCTGTAAGAAGAAACCTGGCATACCTTTGTGAGCCATCCATACATTCTTAGTTCTCTTTCCCTATTAGTTTGTCCTTTTGTCTTTCTGTGAATGTCTTTCTGTTGTACAATCCCATCTCACAAGTGGTGACAGCACGTGTTGCAATCTGTTTTGTCTGTGCCTATCTCTAGCCTCAGTTCATATGTAAACTAGAGCTGAGATTGATGCAGACTGGGAGGAGAAAGCCAAACATGATTCTGCATCAGATATCTATCCTGGATTAGATCCTGTATGTTGCCATACCTTAAAAAAATGCATGTACTGTGGTTTGACTAGAATGGTGCTGTATTCTCATATGGCAAGAGCTGAGAATATAAAGACACTAGATCTGTTCCATTTTCTTCAATTTCACCAATCAGATTCTTTTCTGTAATATAAACAGGTGTGCAATGCTTATTCAAGGTGCGTTTTTGCTGTAAACATAATTTGTATGTTGGGAACAAATAGCAGAGTTAATAAAGTTTGGGGTGAGAAAGAGTGAATATTTCTAGTCACTATCAAAGGCTTTCTTATTTGATAAGGATACCAAACGTATGTGATCAGTGTGAGCATAACAAATCCATGACAAATGTTACCAGAAAAGGATCCATGTTTCTGATACTGGAATTATGGTCACTTTGGCCAAAGTGCATCTAGCTGATTATGGTCTTTGCACTAGTGATGTCAGTATACAGGCAAACTACAAAAACACATCTCTGAGTAAGCCAAGAAGGTTCCTTTCAGTATGGAAATTTATTGGTGACAGTTTCCTCAGTTGTATGCATTCCTTATGTCAGCACAACTAATTCACAGCGTAGTAATGATGAGTTTGCTGCCTCCTTCTCTCCTTTAACTTCTATTTTTCTCTGCCTTCCTGATTCTGCCTCTCCTTCTCTCATCACATGGGGATACCTCCCTTCCTGAGCCTCTTTCTCTGTATAGTGGCTGTGTATCTTGTTCTGACTTTGTTTCTGTATCTTTCAGTCTCTTTCTTGTACCACCTTTGTAAGCCCTAGATTATGTTTCTCACTGACAGAAAGTACTCCTTGCACCAGTGGAGCTGAGCTGTTCTATTGTATTGCAAAGCAAAGGAGAGGATCTGGATCCACATTGCAAACTCTCTTCCATGCTTTCAGTTCTCCACAGTGTTTCCCGTCATGTTTCCCGCTCTCTTTTCTGTCACACTTTCCTTTTTTCTAGTCTTTTGCCTTGCCTGGTAGGAGCCCCTCACGTACTCGAGCTAGCTGGTTCCATGGGCGACGGAGTAGTGCCATTGGCATTGAGAACATACGGGAGGAAAAGAGGTATGAGCCGTGGGAAGATGAGACAAAGACAGAAAAAAAAAAAAAAACATAGAAGGAGATGAGAAAGGGGAGATAGAAAGGCATGTATAAGGACAGAAAGGTAATTGACAGGAATGAGTATGGAAATGGAAATGGTTGGAATGGGAAGAAAAGCCTCATTATGAGTTAATGGAGAAATGGACAATTGACAGAAACAAACAAAACAAAAAGGGCTCTTTGTAAAGGAGAATAATCAATATGAGTGGAAGAAGGGAGGAAATGGGTGGAGGAACATAGTAATGTCACTCTTAAATATTGTGCAATATGTTCCAGGACTCCTGGTTCTCCTGTTCTGTATTCATCACTTTCAGATAACAATCAGATTAAAGGCTTCTATTTGGCAAGGGAGAATTGGGTGCTTGGTTGGTTGTTTGGTTTTGTGTCAAAAAGTTCAAATAGACAAAACTTCTGATACCTTGAAAAAAAAGGATTTTTTAAAAAAAGCTTTAAGTCAAAACAAATTAGATGGTGTGAGAAATACTTAAAGGGTAACATACAGGTTCAAGGAGTGATTTGGCATATTTGACAGAATTTTAACCATTCAAAAGTTGTCTGTTGGTCACAAGAGATTTAGTTAAATCAAATTTGTCTCAGTTCTTGCTGAGGCTCCTTTTCAAGATTATACAGAGTTTCAGAAGTCACATGAGTGCTCTGCATCTAATATACATTTTTTCCAGGTGCAAGAATTCCGGGGGACAGCTTACAGACTCAGCGTAAAAGGGGGAAAAAAGCTATCTTTAATGTGGAAAATAGTGATTTCACAACAGGAAGAATTACTACATTTTCCCTTCTAGGTATTCCCTTGGACCTTTCTTTAATGAGATGCCTAGGACCTAATCTGAATAAAAATAGTATAGAATACAGTATAGAACCTTCTTTGAGAAAAATTAAATCTGAGACAACTTCCATGTAACAGTCTAAGCCAACACAGTAGCCATAGCTCCTCACTACTTTGAATAGTTTTGTACCTTATGCAGCTGCACCTGCCAACCCATTACGTTGTGTACAACATTATTCACTATCCCCTTAAAAGATCTGTAAAAGTTTTCTACAATAAGGAAAATCCCTAGATTTCTTTTCTTTCTGTTTTGTTTTTGTTTGGTTGGTTTTTGTTTTGGTTTGGTTTTTCCCCTGGCCTTTGCTAGGAGGGAATTGGTAAGTTATTTGGTTTATTTAGCTTTCCTTTTGTTTATTTGTAATCGTATTATAGATATGAGGAACAGTGAGCCTTATCTTGTGTTCTGTGAAAAACTATTTGGTTGATTCTTGAAGGTGCAGTTTAACCAGCAACTGGTCTGTTCTAATGGTTCAATGCCACTGAAAAGCAGTCCCACTAACTCTTTCAACTACCCAATCCTGTCCTATTCCTTGTGATGGCTCAGATGTTCAGTGAACTCTTCATGGAACTGATTCAGCCCATTAATCTAACAGAAAAAGTATCAACTTTCACTGGATTGTCTGCCAGGTTCTGCCATGAACTGGTTCATGGATGAGTCTGATGGGTACCTGGGCTGATGGGAAGTACACTCAGCAAGAATGGGGGAGACTGGAGCAGTCTCTCTGGCAGAAGAGAGATTAACACACTGTGTGTGACTTCACCCTGAAGCTGTAGTTTAATGGTATGCAGGCTCTGACAGCAGAGCTGACCCAGGAGGAACTTTGTGAGCTCCATCACTGAAGCCACAAAACTCACCCAAAAAAACCCTGAGTTTTCCGATCCTTAATTAAACATGCCCCACTTTTCAGTTACTTACACAGACAGCTTGCTTCAGAAGTATCTTGACAAGTACTAGTAGCAACAAAACTATTGTAACCCTCCTGAAACAGAAATTTGCTGGATCCTTTTTCTTTGTGCAATAAATACATTAACTCTCTAATCAATCCTAAAACTTTCTAAGACCAATGAAATGGGGAGGGTAGAAGAAAAAGAGGAAGAATTAAAAGAGAGTACAGAAATTAATTTTAACTTTTATATCAATTCAAAAGGAGCTTAAAGCTGGCCATTTCTAATATATTGCCCTCAACAGGTCACATGTGAGGAACCTACTCTTCTCAACACAACTGTACTTTCATGTGTATATGAAAGATCCAGCTTTGTAATTGTGGCTGGTAAGAAAGTGTTAGAATAGATAGTAGTTAACTCTGACCATGGGGTACAGCTGGTTTCTATTTTTTCCCAACAGAGGCACTGCAGAGAGGATACGGAAGGTGCTGGACAGTCCAGGAACTTTCTTTGACCTGAAGTCTGATGGATCCTCCAGTCCCAGCTCTCCAGAATTCCCCAGGAGGATAAGCAAGTGAGTTGAAAATAATTTTATTATTTGAAATACACTCAGTGTGTCTGGTATTGACTTAAGCATGGTGCATGTCTTGCTCTCTTGGAGGATTTACTAAGATTGCCCACACCAGGCATTGCAGTATCTTAAAAGTTGTATGTCTGGCCATGGAACAGTAATTCAAGCATGCAAGTAAGTAAGTCAGCTTTCTTAAACAGCCAGTGAATAAAGATTGAACCATTTAAAGGTGATTTGGCTGTATCTTTACTGTAATGTTAGTTTGCATCCAACAGGATACACAAAGCCCTAGCAGTTCAGTTGTCCATGCTTACTCATGTATTTTTTTCCTCTGTAGTTTACTCTGGGTTGATTTTGGAGCTTCATGGAGAAGCTTGGACAAGGGTTTGTTGGAATGTTGAGTTGTGTTCAAGTTCTGCCCCTTCAAGCAGGATTCACGCTGCTGCTCCAAACCAGTCTGAACTACTAGTCTGTTTTCAGTCCCCCCAAAGTGTTACAGTGGGGTTTCATGTGTTGCACCTAAGTTTCATCGCTAAAGTACGCCATACCATACCTAGTGTACTCCTGCAAAATACTTCACGTGGTAGTCTGCAAAATAGTTCTTCAGTTTCTGGTGGTCAAAAACTATATAAAAATGTACTTTCCTGGTAGTGCATCTTTGCTGTTGCTAAGCTGCATTATGCTGGGATGTGATCCTATCTAGGATACTTCAGGACTTAATGGAAACTATACATTTACATTTACAAGATTCCAGAGCAGCCTGTCTCTAAATCCAGGACTGCAGCTGACTTTCTGGAACAGCTTGCCACACCTGATTTTTTTCATGAGAACTTGGATGAGACCTGTGGCAAAAAGGGCACTGAGTACTTTGTAGTAAGGCATGTCCCTTTCTCAGGACTGGGGCTGCTCTAGGAAACTTTCGGGAAATGCTCTAGAGCCAGGCCTCTGTGTTGCTCCAGGTGCCAAGTCTGATAAGGAAGGGCCTTCCTTCCAGGTAGATCCAAAGCTCCATAAGAATTGCAGGCTGGTGACTATCTGCAGTAGTTCAGCTGTGCGACTACCCAAAATGTTGTCACAGCCAAGGTGCAGAGTTCTGGTAAATATGTTTTTGTGATACTAGTTTTTGGTTTAGGTGGGTGTCCAAAATTTTGGTGGAGGATGAGAGCACAGCTAGGAGATATAGACCATTTAAGATGCTAGCTCTGGCAGCAAAGGATAAGAGAGAATGCAGGACATGGAATCACTGATTGGTCAGCAACTCCTTCCAGCCTTACCACATTATTCTACCTCCCCATCCTCATACTGCCTGGGACCTTGTTAATGAATTAGAGGTTCACACGTGAAGGACTCTTGCTCTGATTAGGCAGATGAAGTAACCTTGCATAATCAGCAAGAATTCTGCCTAGTAAGAAAACATCTCATAATTTGGTTAGTCCTGGTTAGCATACTGTAGAATGTGTGCATGTCCTGGAAGAAAATGATGAAGCTTCCTTGACATCTGTTCCTGATTTCTACATTTGATGGCGGGCTTCATCCACTTCCCAGCCCCCAGTGTCTATTCATCAGCTGAGGTGAACCAGATGCAATGGCTGTTTCAAATTGATATGACATGCTTTCAGAGAGCAAACATACCATGGGATTTCACTGACAATACTTGCATGAATATTGTTTATGCACATGAGGCATGACCTGTACGATTTGGCAGTCTATTTCTGTCACCAGGATTCTCTCTGAGCATCTTTTTCCAGTCCTGGATCCAAAACCACTTGTACAATCACCAGAAGAAGTCTTTTCACAGTTGTGGTAGTTTAGCTCTTTCCTGGACAGTTTGTTTACAAGGTGGGATGTAACATGGAGTTTAGTACAACTGGTGATTAGCCAGAGTTAGAGTTGTAATTTCAGAGTTAGGGACCAGCCCATGTACAAGTCATAGCTTCTGCATCATAGCTGGGACAGGGAATCAAGGACATGGAATTCCACCACATAGAGCGCACTATTTTCGCCAAAACAGTATTAGCACATTATTGCAGTAACAGTCTAGGAGTTTAATTCTAACAGGCTATCTCAAAGATAGTTCTACTGAAATAGTATTGTTCATTAATTGTGAAGCCACAAATCAGGATTGTGATATAGGCATATTTCTAATGCAAAAAGAGTTCCAGCTGGTTCTAGAGCAATTTCTGCAGCCCATATTAAAAATGTCATCCCTGGCAGTATGTCAATCAATCCGCTCCTGGTTCTCCCCAGGGAGTAGTGTCACAGGAAATTTCTCTGTCACAAAAATGTTCAGCATGTTGCTGCTGGTCTTAAATAATAATTACAGATTCTAGACCGAATCAAACCCTTAGTCCATGTTGTGCTAAAACCAAGCTGGAAATAATGTAAAGGGAACACAGATTAATTCTTTTACAGTAGCGCTCTCTTTCCTCACATGCTGATTGCCAACACACCATTCTGCAGTGATTAGCTTGCAGTCCATGAAACTGCATTGTTCAGTTGGGCTTCTCTACCACGTGCAGGGACAATTACCCTTAGTTTTTCTGCTTTACTGTCCAGGTAGGCTTCCAAATAATCCTTCTTCCCATGGGACAGACTTAAAAGAATGAACCCCGCCTAAGTAACCACATAGCAAACCTCCTCAGGATCAGATGGCTCTCTGGGTTGCATCTGAAAAATCAAGCACTGTACTGTGTACACCCAAATCCTAGGAAAAGTTTTTTTGTGTTTTCCATCCTTAGACTCATCTGAGTAGGGACATCAAGCCAATCAAGCGCGGACCAGATGCTTCTCTGTCATTGGTTACCTACTGAAGATACTGGCAAGACTTTTGGGGTGAAATGAGAGCCTTGGCTAAGAGGAGCATGAACTTACTTAGAGGACCTCAAGGACTGTGGAGAGACCAAGTGGCACCATGTAATGCTCCACTGGCAGTTCCAGGAGCAGGAGTCCTGGGAAAGGGACGTGTCCAGATAACTTCTATTGGAGCATTTTGGCTCTAGCCCATTCCCATTGCCCAGTTAGCAGCCATTGAAACAGCCTCTACTAGTGATGAGGGAAAGAGGCTGCTGCTGAGTGCCTCTCCTTCTCTTCCCCTCCCCTCTTCTCAGATGAGCCAGAAGAGAACAGCTTGGCCTGCAGAAGGCAAGAGCAGACAAACATCTTTCCACCTCTGTCTCTACTGTCTTTGGATGACATAGGTCAGTAGGTGAGGATGGAGAAACCTGCTGAGGAAGGATGCTGAGAAGGAGATACTTTGTAAAAATCTGGGCTCTAACTCACTTAAATTCATGTTATTGATTTGCTCTGCCAATAGAGAAGCGTGTTGGTCTTCATTTCCTCCAAAATATATTTCCTAACCTCCTGAGGAAATACCTTTGGCCTATATTGGCCCTGTCTTTACTGTTCTCCCTGTTGCATGCTGGCATGTGATATGCCTGGGACTTTAGGTTTCATTACTGCTTGTAGGTCAAGACTGGCCACATTTTGCAGTGTTTCTGAAGGAATAAACATATTTAGTATCTTGAAGGTGTCTTATCTTTCTTGCCTCTCCTAGCTTTTTTGGGTTTCTTAACATTTTTAAGCACTCATCTCTCTCTTATTGGCTGATCTCTTCTGCAGGTAGTGAGTATTTCACCATAAATGTTAGGTTTACATGCACAGTGCACCTTCCACCATGTGAGCTTATCAGCCTCATGAACTGCTCTTTCTCCTAGATGACTGTAAGCAGTGGATCCCAAATTCTGAGCTGGGAGAAGCTGACCTAAAGGGTCCTTTTTGACAGATATGAAACATGGTATATATCATGGCTATCTCAGTGACCATGACATTTGAGAGAGTGGCAGTCAAGTGATCCAATAGATTTTGCTTTGAATGTTCCTATTGTAATGGCCCTGTGGGAGCTAAAAGTCTAGTGGGATGGACCTACAGGAGCCTGGCTACTGGCAGCTGTGCACATACAAAATCACCAGGAAGGGCATCCTCACCTAGGTATGTTCCTATCTGTAAGCAGGAGGACCTTTCTGACATGTCTGTGCAAGAGCTTGACACTCAATCCTAATGGCTTGGCACTGAGACATCCTAAAATAATGCAGATCTCAGTAATTTGTTTGTGCCTTCCCATTGCTTCCTTGAATTTTCTTAGTTAATAATTCTATAATACTGGTTAATGTCTCTAAGTTTTCCTTACTCCTCCTGTTAAAACTGTCTGGAAACATAGCAGTAACAATTCATAAGCTCTACGACATGAAAAGTGTGCTTTTATAGCTTCCTTGTACTGTCTGGAATTTCACCAGACCAAACACAATAGGCTGAGAGTGGATGTGGGTGGCCGAGGCTGGGTAGTGCCTTGCCTTTATACTCAGTTTAACACCTCAACATGTTGTATTTAGGCTTCTAAAATCTCTAATCTCCAAAGTGAAGGCATCTGTTGATTTTAATGAATGTCTAGAGGTTAACAGTGCTTAAATGCAGGTGGTTTGACTCACTCTGCTTGAAGACACTTAGGTCTGTGACTTAAAAATTCAGTCTTGTCCTTTGATTATAGTTATCCAGCATGGAAACAAGAAGTGGTGTTTCTGCTAAATGAAGTAGCAACTAGAAATTAAGGAATGCAAGCCAGTTCACCAGAATTGGAAAAACTAGCTGTGGATGAATAATTTCCTGTTGCTGACTACTATATGGTAAAGTTATGTCACAAAAAGTGCAAGCCTATGTGTAACAATAAGCCTGATAATGTTGAATGCTTACATTTCACAGAATGCTCAGGAGTCAGACTTCAGGATACTGCGTGATGCAGCCATTCTCACGTTCTTCATCCAGTGTAAGCAGTTGCTGTAGTAGTTTGAGGGAAAATGAAACATCTGAGGAAGAGGAGAATGACAGGGTGGGTGTATGAACTCTAACAGGCTACCCTCCCTGATTTTACCAAGTGCTTTATTAAAACACGTCTTCTTTGCCCTCTCCAGGAGCTGAGGTGCTCTCTTAAGGGCCTTCCAAAACAGGATTCAAAGGTTCAGACTATGTGGCTGGATGACAGTGACTGCACACCCAGTACTTCCAGCTCACCAGGTAAAAAAGAAAGAAAGAAAAACAGAAAAAATCCTCTGGTTATGCTTCTAGAAACATATGTGATGTTGAGCTACAATCATTTTGGAAAATCTTTCGTATGCCATCCTTGAGATTTGGGAAAGCATAGGTAGATAATAGGCTGAGAGAAATGGGAGAGAAGCCAGCATGCAAATCCTAATGGGGAATGGAGAATGGGAAGTGTGTTCCAGTAGCATGAATAAATATTGCTGTACACACTGCAGAAGGAGCTACAGTAGATTGCAAAGAATGAGTGTGTTCCTGTGTGAGTGTGTTCATGTGTTTCTATGGAGAACAAGCAAGAACAGAACAAGCAAGGGCTCAGTTAGCTTTAATTTTCTTAGGACAGTCTCAAGATGATATTCGAAAGAAATTACAGAAACTGGAGGGGGCACAATTACGAGATCTGGATGTTATGTTAGAAACAGCCTGGAAAGTTAATAATAAGAGAGAAAAGGAACAGTCAAGGCATTATCAGCAAGACCTGTTGTCCAAGGACAAGGTGGGGGAGTAGGAACAGGAGTCCGTGGTAGATGAATTAGAAACGGTCAAGGGCGTGGTTTTCGGAATGTTCAGGGAATTCCTTTGGGACCTGTTGTAAAGCTTGGTTCAAATCAATGTGCTTATTGTAAGCAGCAAGGACACTGGAAAAACGAATGCCCGAACTGTCCCGGTTCCATGAGTTGGGTACCAAATGCAGTAGGAAATGCAGTACAAACTATGGTGCTGGGGGAGTATAGTAATGACAGCTGACTATATGAAAGCACAAAAATGGATACCCAGAATAAGGAGCCCTTAGTGACGGTACAAGTGGGAGACCAGGATGTGAGATTTTTTGTGGGCACAGGGGCTACCTATTCTGTGCTAAATTCCTTACAGGGAACAGTAGGTCATAAAACGACAACGATTGTTGGTGCCACAGGGAAGGAAGAAGTACGGCCATTCCTACAACCCTTAGATTTGTGTTTTGGAGGAAAGGAATTAACCCACAAGTTCTTATATGTTCCAGACTGTCCAGTTTCCCTTTTAGGACGGGATTTATTGACCACATTGGATGCCGTAATAACATTTGAGGATGGAAACCTGGTAATGAAAATTCCAGAATCTAAGGTAGGACAAATTCTGTTATTAAAAGAAAACCTGGTAGTGAAAATACCACAAGCAGTGGAGGAGGCTGTGATGGACTGACATACCTGGGAAATCAAAACCAGCCCAGCCTGTAAAAGTGGAACTGAAGGAAGATGCCAAGCCAGTACAGTTGAGGCAGTACCCACTGAAACTAGAAGCTAGGTTGGGCATAGTACCTCTAATTGAAAAATTCTTGAAATACGGTATTCTAGAGGAATGTGAATCAGAATATAATACTCCAATTTTTCCAGTAAAGAAACCTGATGGTAGTTATCAATTAGTCCAAGATTTGCGGGCTGTAAACCAGATCACTAAGGACATTTATCCGGTAGTTGCAAATCCATATACCTTGTTAACATCTGTGAAAGAGAAATATAAATGGTTTACTGTACTTGATTTAAAAGATGCCTTCTTCTGCATACCCCTTGACCATGAAAGCAAAAATTCCCATTGCCTTTGAATGGGAAAATCCACACAATGGGAGGAACACTCAATTAACCTGGACACGCCTTCCACAAGGGTTCAAGAATAGCCCAACCATCTTTGGAAATCAACTAGCCAAGGAACTCGAGGAATGGACTACAAAAGGTCATATCATGATCCCTCGACAATGGTATTTGTTGCTACAATATGTAGATGATATTCTGATTGCGACTATGGGAAAAAGGATAGAAGTGTTTGTATCCCATATGGTGACAACAGTATTGGAACAAAAGGGGGGCCATTGGCTTTCCTCAAGCAGAATGATGAAATACCAGGTAATTCTGACAGAACAAGATGATGTTGTTCTAAAAATTACTAACCTAATGAATCCTGCGGAGTTTTTGGGTGCAGGTACTGAAGAAGGAGATCTGGAACATGATTGTGTGGAAGTCATCGAATACACCCATGCAAGTCGTCCTGATTTGAGAGACACCCCGCTGGCAGAAACTGACTGGGAACTCTTTAGTGATGGCAGTAGCTTTGTGGAAAGTGGAGTACGGTATGCAGGATATGCGATCACTACTGTCAAGACAGTAATTGAGGCCAAACCCTTACCACCAAACACCTCAGCACAAAAAGCGGAATTAATCGCCTTGACTAGGGCATTGGAACTCAGTGAGAACAAGAAAGGTAACATATGGACTGACTCAAAATATGCTTTCGGAGTTGTTCATGTGCATGGAGCCTTTGGAAAGAGCGGGGACTGCTCTCTTCACAAGGAACAAACATTAAATACCAGAAGGAAATACTGAACTTGATTAATGCCATTCAGAAACCATCACAAGTTGCTATAATGCACTGTAAAGCTCATCAAAGTGGAACATTGAAAATTATTGGGGGAAATCAGCTTGCTGATCAAACAGCTCGGTCGGTGGCACGGCAAGTGAGAACAATGGTGGGTCTTGTCTCCCAGAAGGTAAGAGCAATTGATTTATTACCTTCAGAGCCACCTAAATATTCCATAGAAGATGAAAAACTTGTAAGTCTAGTAAGAGCCAGCAAGAATAATTCTGGGTGGTATGTAACCACCAATGGACAAGTTGTGGTGCCAAGCACTATTATGAGAGGAATACTTCAGACAGAACACCAGGAGTGTCACTGGGGTGCAGAAGCATTGGTAACTTATCTAAGGAAACAAATTATCTCGGTCCAGATGTTAACAATGGCAAAGTCTATTACAGCTAAGTGTGAAATTTGCTTGAAAAATAATCCTCTAGTAAAAAGAAAAATAGAAATGGGGAAAATTAAGACAGGCATGCAACCCGGGGATTATTGGCAAATAGATTACACGGAACTCCCCAGAACTCGTGGATATAGGTATCTACTCGTTGTGGTGTATACCTTTTCTGGATGGCCAGAAGCCTTCCCTTGTCACACCAACCAAGCAAAAGAAACTGTGAAATGGTTATTAAAAGAAATAATCCCTAGATTTGGGGTACCAATAGGAATATCATCCGATAGGGGGCCCCATTTTGTGGCACAACTGATAAAGGAGGTTAGCAGATGTTTAGGGATTCATTGGCATCTGCATACTCCCGGGAGGTTTTCTCGGTAAGGACCAGCTGATTGTTTCCAGGGTTTAAGGTGTTTAGGTGCAGAGGGTTCTGTTTCCGAAGGTGCAAGACACGACACATCCAATTCTAAAGCGTTACTGCTACTGTTTTCTATAGCCATACACGTGCCCTCCGGTGGCCACTGTACTTCACTAGGCAGGTCATATTCAGGCCACCGGCGAGTACAATATTCAGTTAATTTCTTTTTACTCATTGATTGTCCGAATCCACCCTCCTTCCAATGTTTCAACAGGCAATCTAATGGTGACATCTTTGTATTGCACGTATCAACACAGAAGGATATAGATAACTAACACAGAAAGATAACACAGGTAACTTTACCAGAACAACAGTAAACACGGATCAAATCACCAGTTTCAACAGTAAATACAGATTAAATCACCAGAACTATAGACCAGGTGCTGAGCAGCACTAATAACCAGACCAGGTGCACACAAATAACCAGACCAGACCAGATGCCGAGCCCGCAGAGGTTTCCCTCTGTCTGACGGACGGCTGCCTAGGCAATACCCCGGGAGCTCCCTGCCCAACCGAGCGTGGCTTTCGTTGCGTCTGACCGGCAGGCTACCAGATGCCTGACCAGCAGGCTACCAGACCAAAACCAGACCAGGTGGGTAGCCAATAATCCAGATAAAGCACCTTCTTACCAGTCAGAGGTCCGTCATGAGCAGCAGAGGGTCAGTCGCATCCGATGCACTCCCCAAGAATACCTCGGTGCTAGCCGGAGCAGGATCGAGACGTGACCCACCTCAGCAGCCCACGAGGTCCCACCTGGGTCGCCAAAATGTTAGCAATAAGGACACATAACCACAGGCGTAGTTATATGCGGTGCTTTATTTCAGCGCTGGGAAACCAGGGGTTCACACCCAAAGCTGGCTTCCCTGCTCAGTTTAAGTTACACAGTATTTATACAGTCCATTCACATACATATTCGTATATTCATTAAGATACGTAACGGTTACTCAACATTGATTGCAACATCGATTGCAACATCTTGGAACTATTTTGATCATGTGCAGTGTCCTCTGGTGGTCTTTCAGGGGGTCTTCAGGATGAAGTAAGTAGTCTTCATCACTTCTGTCCCTTTCACCTTTGGGTACTGCACAGGCAAGCTACTTCTATAGCTAGATAACTGCTGACTTGCTCAACCTCCGGAGATACTGCATGTACTTCTCCTCACTCTATGCGTATTTAGGCTAAGATAAAGCTAGGTTGTTAAGATAAGAGTATACTCGAACACGATATGCTTGAACATCCTTTCAGGGACAGTTTACAAAACTGATTCATCATTTCAGGAACGTTTTGTAAAACTGGTTCTGTTACTAACACACACATAGGATTCCTCACCGAAAAACACACAGAAGCCTTTCCACAAGCATCTAGGTATATGCGCCCATACGTGCACGCATACGCAGCTAGAGAAAAGCACCTACCTTTTCATGCACACTTCTGCAAGCACGCCCTCTCACTTCTACTTACAGGAGGACGTACGAGAAACGCACTTTCATGCTGGAGGGTAAACACGTCTGTTTAAGATGGAGACACTGCACACACGTACACATGGCTTCACATTTGGAGGGTACCCCCAGATATGCTCCTGTTTTGGGATCAAACTGTGTGTGAATGAAGTTGTGCTTATAAATACTCGTCTGTCCACGTGCGTGTGCCTGGTTGTGGGTTCCATTCATGTTTAAGCTTAAATGAGTGTACAGCTGTGGTGTTTGTTGGAACGCTTCTGCATCTCTCCAGTTGTACAGTCCTGCATTTCTCATGTGGACAGACGCAAGGGAGCTCTGCTAGGAAAGAATCAGCGACAGACATAGGCAGAACTGAACGCTGAGCCATGGTACTTCTCATCCATGGCAAATGCTTCACAGTCACCTGAGGAAAGACACTTAGCAATCAACCTACAGGAGAAACGGAACAGAACATGTCATAACAAGAAAGTGCAACAGAGCATCTCTTCACAAGCTTGTCCCTGATCTATAGCTGAAGGCAAACACTTGTGTGCTTGTGTGAGAGGCAGTGTCTTTCCTGTCACCGTCTGGTAGTTTTGCACAGTCACAGGTGCTGGCACGACTGTCAACGTCTAGGATACCTGCAGACTTGACCCAGTGCTTGTGGAGACAGTGTCCCTGAAAGTCTCTGTGTGCCTTAGCGCCTGCTGAATCCAGCCATTTCTCAACCCGCATGTGAGTCCCTCTTTCTCTCCACACACATGGGTGTTTATTTCGTCTCCTGTGTGCATCTGCACTGGTGTTGTGCTCAAGTGAATGTGTCTGCTGACACTTTGTGTGTGTTGGTTGTGCCTGTGTGCAACAGAACGATCATGACACCTCAAGTGAACAGAGAAAACGGGAATCATCTAGGTAGAGGAGACAAAGGCAGAACAAGGCAGGATTGAAATGTGTTTATGTAGACGCTTTCCCTGTGCTGACTTTTCACAGTTATACCAGAAAAAAATCCGAGAGGTAGCCCTACCCGAGAAACGCTTCCAAAGAGGTCATTTAGCGAAAGAACAGCAGAGCCTGTGCGATATGACTGCACGTGTAGCCATTCGTGTATCAAACGTCTGCATAGAAATTTGTCAGTCTGCACAGACATAGACGTGCTTGTACTTTTATACACGACGGTAGTGGTGCATAATTTTGAACGGAGTCCCGTGTTTGTACATGCTTGTGAGACGGTCCGATGGGGTGTACAGGCTCGTGCGTTTATTTGGAGTCTTATTTATACAAGAGCTGAAGCATGTGCACAAGTGTGAGTGTTTGGGGAAGAGTTTCTGCATATATGGAGCTGACCTCTCCCCTGCTTGCGTGTGGACACAGATGCGATAGGAATGGAAGCTGCTGAAGCAATATAGACTGTGGACAAGGTACAAAGGACTTACCCATCCTCAAGCAATGCCATGATACCTGCTCTCTAACCACCTGCAGAACGAAGGGATATTTTTCAAATTTTAGATCCTCCAGCACGAGGACGTGCGGACAGAAGATTAAGTTGTATAGAAGCAGGGTTCTTAGCTTATATTTGACTAGAAATTAATAGATCTACTGGATGTAAGGAACTAATAATTTTCTTCGTGTAAGTGTGTACCAGTTGCGCTTCAGAGGAGAACTGCCAGCGTGGAGAGGTAGATCGTCAGACAGATAAAAAGACCCTCAGAATCTCCGCCGAAACAGACTGCATGTCCTGCAATTGACGCTAGATAACATCAGTAGCCTTCTTTTAGGCCATTCTTTCTCCTGTAGACGCTTGGTATGTGAAAAATTGCCCCAAATTGTTATGAATATGCAAGAATTGGAGCCTACTGCTTTCCCTTTTCTTTTCCGCATGCACACATAGGCTCCCTCACCGAAACGCAGGCAGAAAGAAGCCTTTCCACAAACACACAGATGTGTGCAAAAGCTACCGCCTGCGTGCTCACGCAGCTACGGAAAAGCACCTACCTGTTCCCACAGTGATATAGAATGTTTCCAAATAGGTCATTTAGCCAAAGAAGAGCGGAGCGTGGTATCAGGGAAAAATCATATCTGAAGGACCTTGCGCTAATTCCTGCTAGCAAGGAAAGGCTTCTAACTTCAGCACCTCTTCTTCCTCTCTATTTCTCTTTCAGACTATGTTCCTTCTTTCCTTTACAATTGCCTAGGACGTGCTCCCCTCCATTCCAACCCGGCTCATCAGCCCTTCTGGGATACTCACACTTGTGCACCTGCTGCAGCTCTTGTAGAAAGAAGTTTCACACACGCTCATTCCATCCTTGCAATCATAAATCGAGCTGAACACACATGCACGGTTGTGATCTCACACCATTCTACACATACCATTTCCTATACACCTATACAGAGCCACAAAATCCCAAGGTCTCACAGACCTTCCAAGAGCACATAGGCTTGTCTCTGATCTATAGCTGAGGGTAAACACTTGTGTGCTTGTTGGAGATCATCCGTCTTTCCTGTAAGTATTGGAGTGTTTCGCTCAGGTCTAATGTGCTCAAGCTCGATAATCAAGGTCTAGGATATCTGCAGACCGGTCCCTGCTTGTGTAGAGACAGTGTGCCTGAAAATCTGTGTTCGTTAGCGCCTGCTGTATCTAACCGTCGCTCCATACTCGTCTGAGTCTTTCCCTCCAAAATCATGTGGGTGAATTTCGTCGCACATGTGCATCTTGCGCTAGTGTTGAGCTCAGCTGAGTGTGTGTCTTGACGCTTGGTGTGCGTTGGCTGTGCCCGTGTGTAACACAGCACAGTCAGGAGTGCGCAAGTGAACAGAGAAAAGGAAAATCGCATAGGTAGAAGCAACGAAGCAAAACCGATTCAGGATTGACGTTTGCTCGACAGAGACAGATTCCCCGCGCTGACATTTCACAGTTACACGAGAAGAAAGCTGAGCGGTACATCGACCGGAGAAATGTTTCCGCAGAGGTGATGTAGTGAAAGAACAGCAGTGTGCGCGGCAGTCAGGACTGTGCCTGAAAAGCGCCAAAACCCGCAGAGCCTGCGTTCAAAAGCTGGTGGCGATGTGACTACACTGAGGCACGTTCCCGTGTCTGCGACTGTATAGAGTGCTGTTTCATGTTCACACAAAGGCTCACGGTCCGCTTTTTCTTCTGTGTGTGCACACGCGTTTCCGTTGTCTCTTCCGAACACCGGTACCTCTGTGCGTGCAGAACGACGTGGTCAAACGCATCTGCCTGTGTTTTGGTAAACAATGGAGTGTACGTGTTCAGACAGCGGCATCTCCGCAGACGTCTCCACAGACCCAGTTCTGAAAGCCCCGCACCCTTGGACTGAACGTAGAAACAACCAATTGCATCGGTGTGCGCAATCACATATTCAAGACGGACGTCTTTAATCTCACAGAAACACTACTGTATTTACGTTCAAGCATGTATCCGAAACGATGTGTGATCAGATGAGCTGCCGGTATTTGCTCTGTTCTGCATGCTTCGTTGTAGCTCTCTTGACGGCCGCAGGCTTATCGGCTTGCTTTATACGACTGTGTAAAGGGATAGCTTGAGAAAGCTTGCCTTTTGCCTACTTCAGCGCTGGAAACTAGTTGCTACGCCTTCCCTTTTTTCCACGTGCACACACACGATTCCTCACCGAGAACCACGCAGAAACCTTTCCACAATCACCCAGCTGTGTGCACACATCGCCACGTGCACGCACACGCAGCTAGAGAAAAGCACCTACCTTTTCACGCACCGATGAGTAAAGCAAACGCCTGGCCACACACATGCACACTTCCACAAGCGCGCCCACTCCCGTCTCTTGACAGAAAGACGTACGTGAAATGTAGTGACATGCTCGAGGGTATACAAGTTTGTTGATGTGTAGCGTACTGCAAAAAAGCATACGTGCGTGCACGAGAATACACCTTTTAAGGATATCTGCAGAAATGCGCCTGCTGCTCGGGTTTGTGACACACATGCTCTCCTATGGGGTTTGTGTCACACACATTGTCCATGGCGGTTTGTGACACACACACTGTCTAATGGGGTTTATGACACACACACTGTCCAAGGGGGTTTGTGAAATACACACTGTCCATGGGAGTTTGTGATATGAACACTGTCCAATGGGGTTTCTGACAAACACGCATTCCAAAGGGGATTGTGACACACACGATATCCACGGGTGTTTGAGACACACACGCTGTCCAATGGTTTTTTGACACATGCACTGTCCAGGAGAGTTTGTGACACAGACGCTGTCCAATGGGGTTTCTGACACATACACTGTTTAGAAGGGTCTGAGACACACACAGTATGCTGTGGGTTTTGTGACACACACACTGCCCGGGGGGGTTGTGATACATACCCTGTCCAAAGGGGATTGTCACACTCATGCTGTCTAATGGGGTTTGGAACACACAAACACTTTAATGATGCTTGTGACACACAAGCTGTCCAGGGGCGTTTGTGACACAAATGATGTCATATCGGTTTTGTGAGACACAAGCTGTCCAGTGGAGTTTGTGAGACACACACGGTCAATGGCGGTTTATGACACACACGCTGTACAATGGGGTTTGTGAGACACACACGGTCCATGGCGATTTGTGACACACACACTGTCCAGCGGGGCTTTGTGACATGCACACAATCCAATGGGGTTTGTGACACACAAACTGTGCAATGATGCTTGTGACACACACACTATCCAAGGGTGTTTGCGACACACACACTGTCCAATGTGGTTTGTGACACACACACTGTCCATGGGAGTTTGTGACACATACACTGTCCAATCGGGTTTGGGACACACACTGTCCGATGGGGTTTTTGACACACACCCTGTCCAGGGGCGTTTTTAACACATACACAGTCCAGGGGGGTTTGTGACACACACTCTGTCCAAGCGGGTTTGTGACACACACACTGTACAAAGGGGTTTGTGACGCACACACTCTCCAATGTGGTTTGTGACACACACACTGTCCATGGGAGTTTGTGACACACACTGTCTAATGAGGTTTTTGACACACAGACAGTACAATGGTGTTTGTGACACACAGACATTCCAATGGGGTTTGTGATACACTCGCTGTCCAATGGGATTTGTGATACACACACTCTCCAATGCGGTTTGTGACACACACACAGTCCATGGGGGTTTGTGACACACACACACTATCCAATAGCGTTTATGACACACACACTGTCCAATGGGGTTTTGACACACACTCTTTCTAATGGGGTTTGGGACACATGCACTGTCCACGTGCGTTTGTGACACACACACTGTCCATGGGGGTTTGTGATACACACACTGTTCAATGGGTTTTTGAAAAAGCACTGTCCAGGAGACTTTGTGAGACACACGTCATCCAATGGGGTTTGTGATACACACACTGTCGAGGGGGGGTTGTGACACACTGTCCATTGGGATTTGTGACACACAAACTCCACCTTAAGCTCGAATGGAGCATCAAGGCACACGCATGCTCTCTCTTTCCCTATACCGAGTCGTGTATAGAAATCGCTAAACCTGCGATCCGCAGTAAGATACCACGAAGCATGCCGTACGGAGAAAATACCAAAAGATCCTCAGTTCACACATTGTTTCTGATACATGCTTGAACGCAAATACGTTTTTGCTGCTGTGGTATAAAAGACGCCAGTCAGAATATGTGATTGCACGCACCGGTGAAATTGTCACATAGCCACCCGCTTTTGAATGCAGGCTCTGCTGGTTTTGGCACTCTCCAGGCACACTCCCGAAAGCCGCGCACAGTTCACTTGCAAAATGTCGTCTAGGGAAGCATTTCTCCGATCGATCTACAGTTCTGCTTTCCTGTCATGTTACTGAGAACTGTCAGCACAGGGAATCCGTCTCTGTCGAGCACACGTCAATCCCTCTTTGGTTTTCCTCTCTTGAGTCTGCCTAGATGATTTTCCTTGTTCACTGGACTCCCACTTCACTGGAGCAGTCATGGCTGCGCTGTGTTACACACAGGCACAGCCAACGCACACCAAGTGTCAAGAGACACACTCTGCTGAGCTCAACACTAGCACAGATGCACATGTGCGACGAAATCAACACACGTGCTTGTGGAGAGAAAGACATGGACTCACACGCGTGTGGAGCGATGGATAGATCCAGCAGGCGCTAGGAACACAGACTGACTTACAGGCACACTGGCCGCACACCAACAGGGACCGCTCTGCAGGTATCCTAGACGTTGATTATCAAACCAGCCACACTGACCTGCGCAAAACTCCCAGACACTTACAGACAAGACACATTCTCTCCGACAAGCACACAAGTGTTTGCTCTCAGCCATAGATCAGGGACAAGCTTGCGCAGAGACGCCCTGTTGCTCTTTCGCTTTTAGGCATGATCTGTTTCTTTTCTCTTTGGAGATCGACTGCTGAGGGTCCTTCCTCGGGCCACTGTGAAGCATTAGCTATAAGTGAGAAGTATCTCGGAGCAGCATTCAGTACTGCCTACGACTGTCTATGCTCTCTTACTAGCAGAACTGCCTTGCATGTGTCCGCGTGAGAAATGCAGGACTGGGCAACGTCGTCCTTCACACTCCAGTGGGGTTTGAGACACACACACTGTCTAGGGGGTCTGTGAGACACATACTGTCCGACGCGTTTTGTGACACACAGGCTGTCCGGGGGGGTTGTGACACATACGCTGTCCAATCGGGTTTGTGAAAATCATGCTTTCTAAAGGGGTGTGTGATACACACACAGTCCCATGGGGTTTGCGACACACAGGCTGTCTAGGTGGTTTGTTTCACGCTGTTTACTGGAGTTATTAACACACACACTGTCCAATGGGGTTTGTGACACACACACGCTGTCCAATGGAGTTTGTGACAAACACACAGTGTCCAAAGGGCTTTGTGACACACAAGCTGTCCAGGGGGTTTGTGACACACAGACGTTTTCCAAAGATGTTTGTGACACACATATTGTCCAATGCGCTTTTGACCTGCACACAGTCCAGGCGGGATTTTGACAATCACAGGGCCAATGGGTTTTGTGACACACACAAAGTCCAAATGGGTTTGAGATACACAAACTGTCTAGGGTGTTTGAGACACACACACTGTCCATGGAGGTTTGTAACACACACGCTGTCCAATAGGGTTTATGACACACACACTGTCCAATGGGCTTTTTGACACTGTCCAGGGGGGTTTGCGACAAACACACTGTCCAATGGCGTATGTGACACACACACACTGCAATGGGGTTTGAGACACAAACACTATCTAGGGGGTTTGTGACACACACACACTGTCCAATAGGCTTTTGACACACACACTGTCCAGGGGGGTTTTTGACAAACACGCTGTCCCATGGGGTTTGTGACACACACAGAGTCCAATAGGGTTTGCGACAGACACACTGTCCAATGGGGTTTGTGACACACAGTCCAGTGGGATCTGAGGCACACATGCTGTCTATGGGGATTTTGACACATATGCTGTCCAATGGGGTTGGTGACACACACACTGTCTAGGATGTTTGTGACACCCACACTGTCCATGGGGTTTTGTGACACACAAACTGCCCAATGGGATTGTGACACACACACACACTGTCAAATGGAGTTTGTGACACACATTGTCAAAAGGGTTTTCTGACACACACATTCTCCAGGGGTGTTTGTGCCACACACGATTTCCAATGGGGTTTATGACACACACACTGTGCAAGGAGGTTTGTGACAAGCACACTGTCCAATGGGTTTTCTGAAACACACACACTGTCCAAAGGAGTTTGTGACACACAAACTGTCCAATGGGGTTTGTGACACACACATAATCCAAAGGGGTTTGTGAGACATAGGCTGTCCATGGGGGTTCGTAACACACACACTGTCCAATGGAGTATGTGACTCACACACACTCCAGTGGGGTTTGAGACACACACACTGTCCAGTGGGGTTTGTGACACAGACGCTGTTCATTCGGGTTTGTGACACACACGCTCTCCTATGGGGTTTGTGACACACACTCTGTCCAATGGGTTTTTGTACACACAAAATGTCCAGGGGCGGTTGTGACACATATGCTGTCTAATGGGATTAGAGACACTCATGCTGTCTAAAAGGGTTTGTGACACACACACAGTCCAATGGGGTTTTCGATAGACACAATGTCCAATGAGGTTTGTGACACACATGCTGTCCAATGGGGTCTGTGACACACACACTGTCGAATGGGGTTTGTGAGACAAACATGCTATCCAATTGGGTTTGTGACACACACATGCTGTCCTATTGTGTTTATGACACACACACTGTCCAATAGGTTTTGTGACACACACGATGTCCGTGGAGGTTTGTGACTCACACTCTGTGCAATCGGGTTTGTGACACACACACAGTCTAATGGTGTTTGTGACACACACACTTTCCAATGGTGTGTGTGACACACACACACTGTCCAAAGGGGTTTGTGACACACATGTTGTCAAATAGGTTTTGTGAGACACACACTCTCCGGGCTGGTTTGTGACACACACGATTTCCAATGGGGTTTGTGACACACACACTGTCCAAAGGGTTTTGTGACACACACAGATTCCAATGGGGTTTGCGACAGACACACGATGTCTATGGGGTTTTTGACACAGACGCTGTTTAACGGGGTTTGTGACACAAACACTGTGGAATGGGGTTTGTGAAACACACATGAAGTCTAATTGGGTTTGTGACACACGAAACTGTCCAATGGGATTTGTGACACACACATGCTGTCCTATTGGGTTTGTGACACACACACTGTCCAATGGTGTTTGTGACACACACTCTGTCCAAAGGGTTTTGTGACACAAAAGTTGTCAAATGGGCTTTGTAACACACAAACTCTCCAGTGGGTTTTGTAATACACACAATTTCCAATGGGGTTAATGACACACACTCTGTCCAATGAGGTTTGTGACAAACACACTGTTCAATGGGTTTGTGACACGCACATGCTGTCCAATGGGGTTTGTAACAAACACACTCTACAGAAGGGTTTGTGACACACACACTATCCAGTGGTGTTTGTGACACACACACTGTCCAATGGGATCTGTGAAACACACGTTTTCCAAAGGGGTTTGTGACACACATACTGTCCAATGCGCTTTTGACACACACACTGTCCAGGGGGGGTGTAACAAACACAGTGTCCAATGGGGTTTGTGACACATACACATTCCAATGGGGTTTGTGACACACACACGGCCTAACGGCTTTTGTGACATACACACTGTCCAGGGGGGGGTTGTGACACGATACTTCCCAATGGGGTTTGTGACACACATATGCTGTCCTACTGGGTTTGTGACACACACACTCTCCAATGGGGTTTGTGACACACAGTCCACTGGGGTTTGAGACACAAAGGCTGTCTATGGGGTTTTTGACACACACGCTGTTCAATGGGGTTTGCGACACAAACACTGTAGAATGGGATTTGTGAAACACATGAAGTCCAATTGGTTGTGTGAAACACAAAACTTCCCAATGGGGTTTGTGACACACATATGCTGTCCTACTGGGTTTGTGACACACACACTGTCCAGTGGGGTCTGTAACACACACACACTGTCCAATGGAATTAGTGACACACACGCTGTCCAATGGGGGTTTGTGGTAAACACACAGTCCAATGCAGTTTGTGACACACACGTTGTCAAATGAGTTTGGTGACACACACAATGTCAAGGTGGTTTGTGACACACACACTGTCCAATGGGGTTTCTGACACACACACGGTCCAAATGGGTTTCAGATACACACACTGTATAGGGGGTTTGTGACACACACTCTGTCCAATGAGGTTTGTGACATGCACACTCTCCAATGGGGTTTGTGGCACACAAACTCTTCAATGGTGTTTGTGACACACATGCTCTCGTATCGGATTTGTGACACACACGCTGTCCAATGGGGTTTGTGACACACACTGTCCAATAAGGTTTGTGACACACATGCTGTCAGTGGGGTGTTGACACACAGAGTGTTCAGGGGGGTTTTTTAAAAACACAGTGTCTAATGGTGTTTGTGACACACACACAGTCCAAACGGGTTTGAAACACACACACTGTCTAGGGAGTTTGTCACACACACCCTGTCAAATGGTGTTTGTGACACACACTGTGTACAGGGGAGTTTGTGACACACACGATGTCCATTAGGGTTTGAGACACACTCTCTGTCTAAAAGGTTTTGTGACACAAAGCCTGTCCAGGGTCGTTTCTGGCACACACGCTGTCCAGGGGTGTTTGTCACACACACAGTGTCCAGTCAGGTTTGTGACACACACGCTGTTCATTGGGGCTTGTTCCAGACTCAGGGTCCAATGGTTTATGTGACACACACACTGTTTAATGGTGGTTGTGACACACGCACTATCCAAAGGGGCTTGTTACCCACAGAAACTGTCGAACGGGGTTTATGAAATACACACTGTCCATGGGGGTTTATGAAATACACACTGTCCATGGGGGTTCATATGTTTGAGATACACACACTGCTTTTGGGGTATGTGACACACATGCTGGCCAAAGGGTTTTGTAATACACATGCTGTGGAATAGGGTTTGTGACACACATGTTGTCCAAAGGGTTTTGTGACACACACACTGTCCAATGCGCTTTTGAGACTCACACTGTCCAGGGGGTGTTGTGACAAACACAGTGTCCAATGGGGTATGTGTAACACGCACAGTCCAAATGGGTTTGAGATACACACACTGTCCAACGGGGGTTTGTGACACACACGCTGTCCAATGGGCTTTGTGACACACACATTCTCTAATTGGGTTTGCGACGCACATGCAGTCCAAAGGGGTTTGTGACACACACACTGTCCATGGGGGTTTCTGACATACACACTGTCAAATAAGGTTTAGACACACACACTGTCCAATGTGGTATGTGACACACACACACTCCAGTGGGGTTTTAGACACACACACTTCCTAGGGGGTTTGTGACACACACACTGTCCAATGGGGTTTGTGACACACAGAGAGTCCAATGGTGTTTGTGAAACGCTCACTGTCCACCGTGGTTTGTGACACACATGCTGTCCAATGGGGTTTGTTACTCACATGCTCTCCAGTGGGGTTTGTGACACACACGATGTCCAAAGGGGTTTGCGACACACACACTGTCCAATCGGGTTTGTGAAAAACAAGCTGTTCAATGGGGTTTGTGACTACACACGCTGTTTAATGGGGTTTGTTACACACACGGTGTCCAATGTAGTTTGTGCAATGCACAAAGTCCAATGGTGCTTGTGACACACACACTGTGAAATGGTGTTTGTTACAGACACACTGTCCAATGGGGTTTGTGACACACACAATGTCCAATGTGGTTTGAGAAACACACACTGTCCATGGGGTCTGTGACACATACACTGTCAAATAGGGTTTATGACACACACTGTCCAGGGGGGTTTGTGACAAACAGACTGTCCAATGGGTTATGTGACACACACACTCCAATGGGGTTTGAGACACACACCGTGTCTAGGGGGTTTGTGACACACGCACTGTCCAATGGGCTTTGTGACGCACACGCTGTCAAGGGGGGGTTGTGACACATACACTGTCCAATGGGGTTTGTGACACACACGTTGTCCAATGGGGTTTGTGACACACGCACTGTCCATGGAGGTTTTTGACACACACGCTGTCCAATGGGGTTTGTGACGCAAACACTGTCTAATGGGGTTTGTGAAACACACACTAAGTCCAATTCGGTTTGTTACACACAAAACTGTCCAATGGGGTTTTTGACACACACATGCTGTCCTATTGGGTTTGTGACACACACGTGCTGTCCTATTGGGTTAGTGACACACACGCTGTCCAGGGGCGTTTGTGAGACACACACTGTCCAATTGGGTTTGTGACACACACACTCTCCAATGGGGTTTGTGAAACACACGCTGTCAAATAGGGTGTATGACTCACACAGTGTCCAATGGGTTTTTGACACACACGGTGTCCAGGGGGATTTGTGACACACACGCTGTCCAATGGCGTATTTGACACAGACACACTCCAATGGGGTTTGTGACACACACACTGTCCATGGGGGTTTGTGACATACACACTGTCAAATAAGGTTTATGACACACACACTGTCCAGGGGCGTTTGTGACAAACACACTGTCCAATGGGATATGTGACACACGCACACTCCAGTGGGGTTTTAGACACACACACTTCCTAGGGGGTTTGTGACACACACACTGTCCAATGGGTTTTGTGACACACACACTGTCCAGGGGGGGTTGTGACACATACGCTGTCCAGTGATGTTTGTGACACTCATGCTGTCTAATGGGGTTTGTGACACACACACAGTCCAATGGGGTTTGCGACAGACAGACAGTCCAATGGTGTTTGTGACACGCTCACTGTCCACCGTGGTTTGTGACACACACGTTGTCCAATGGAGTTTGTGACACACACACACTGCCCAGGGGGGTTTGTTAAACACAGGGTGTCCAGTGGGGTTTCTGACACACCCGTTCTCCAGTCGGGTTTGTGACACACAAGCTATTCAAAGGGGATTATGAGACACACGCTGTCCAATGTGGTTTGTTACTCACATGCTTTCCAGTGGGGTTTGTGACACACACGCAGTTCAAAGCGGTTTGCGACACACACACCGTCCAATTGGGTTTGTGAAAAACAAGCTGTTCAATGGCGTTTGTGACTACACACGCTGTCTAATGGGGTTTGTTACAGACACACTGTCCAATGGGGTTTGTGACACACACAATGTCCAATGGGGTTTGAGACACACATGCTCTGCAATGGGGTTTTTGACAAACACACTGTCATTGAGGGTTTGTGACACATACACTGTCCAATAAGGTTTGTGACACACACGCTGTCCAGGGGGGTTTTTGACAAACACAGTGTCCAATGGGATTTGTGACACACCCACAGTCTAAATTGGTTTGAGAAATACACACTGTCTATGGGGTTTGTGACATATACGCTGTCCAAAGGGGTTTGTGACACACACCCTCTCCAATGGGGTTTGTGACTGACAAACTGTTCAATGATGTTTGTGACACACACATTGTCCAGGGAGAGTTTTGACACACACAGTCCAGGGGGCTTTGTGACACACACACTGTCCAATGGGGTTTGTGATGCACATGCACTGTCCAACGGAGTAGAGTGGACACACACGTTGTCTAATGGGGTTTCTGACACACCAAATGTCCAATGAGGTTTGTGACAAACACACTGTCCAAATGGATTTGTGACACACGCACTGTCCAATAGGGTCTGTGACACACACAGTCTGTCTAGTGGTGTTTGTGACATACTCACTGTCCACCTGGGTTAGTAACACACACGTTGTCCAATGGGATTTGTGACACACACACTGCCCAGGGTGGTTTATGATATACACGCTGTCCAGGGGCGTTTGTGATACACATGCTATCCAACATGTGTGTCACAAACTACTTTGGATAGTGTGTGTGTCACAAACACCATTGGACAGAGTGTGTGTCACAAATACCCCTGTACAGTGTGTGTCTCACGAACCCCTTTGAACAGCTTTTTCAGATCCCACTATCAGGGAGTGCGAAAGGGAGATTGACTGGTGGAGTAACATCCTGACTTGCCAGTCGGAAAGGTCCCAGGGAGGTACCCCCCAAAAGGAGATGGACCTCCTGTCCTCTCGGACAGAGGCAGAAGTCCTGAGTCGGCCCCACCCTTGTTGCTGTCAGGCAGACGTAGGGGACCTAAAAGACGACGAGGGTTGGAAGCGTGTTCCGGTTCGGCGTCACGGGCAGCCCTCCTCCCTGCCTGCTTTGTCTCCCCAGGTGCCCCTCCGTAATAGGTTTGAGGCCCTGGATCTTGAAGAAGAGGTAGGTGAGGAGGCGGTGCCATGCCTGCCTACAAGATCACATAGGAAGAGGTGGTTGACTCCACAACTTAAGACTGCCTCTGATAAGAAAGAAAGAAGGGTGATAGTAATAGGAAATTCCCTTCTGAAAGGAACAGAGGGCCCAGTATGCAGAGTTGATCCTCATCTTAGGGAAGTTTGTAGTCTACCTGGAGCCCAGATCAAGGATATCACTAGAAAGCTCCCCAAACTGGCGCACCCGACAGACTACTACCCGCTGCTGGTCTTCCAGACAGATGGGGAGGAAGCTGCTTCGTGTAGTCTGAGGGGAATGAAGAATGATTTCAAGGTCTTGGGAAGGATGGTGAAAGACTCAGGGGCTCAAGTGATCTTCTCTTCACTCCTTCCATCTTCAAGTGACGACGTGGGATGGAATAGGAAAATTCATTCTCTAAATGGTTGGCTCCAAGAGTGGTGCTATAGGCAGGGGTTTGGATTTTTTGATAATGGTTGGTTCTATAAGACACCAATCCGGACAGTGTCACGTGGGAAAGGTTTATCTCGTAGCGGCAGAAGAATGCTGGGGCAGGAATTAGCTGGGCTCATTTGGAGAGCTTTAAAACTAGGCTGGAAGGGGGATGGGGTTGTAGCTGGGCTTGTCCCAGTGGGGCAGCATTCTAAAACTGATGAGGGCCGGGTAGCCTCCTATGCCCCTAGGGAGAAATGGGTGTGCTCCACTCGCTCCCTGAAATGCCTCTACACCAATGCGCGCAGCATGGCGAATAAACAGGAGGAGTTAGAATCCTATGTCCGGTCGGGAGATTATGATCTGGTGGCAATTACAGAAACATGGTGGGACAGTTCACATGACTGGAATGTGGTCATGGATGGCTATGCCCTTTTCAGAAAAGACAGGCCAGCCAGGCGTGGTGGTGGAGTTGCTCTCTATGTGAGAGAGCAACTACAATGTACTAAATTCTGCCCAGGAGTGGAGGATGAGCGAGTTGAGAGTGTATGGGTCAGGATCAAGGGGCAGGCTGGCAGGGGTGACACTGTTGTGGGTGTCTATTACAGGCCACCAGATCAGGCTGAGGAAGTTGATGAGGCCTTCTATGGGCAGCTGAGAGTGGCCTCACAGTCACAGGCCCTGGTTGTTTTGGGTGATTTTAACTTCCCTGATGTTTGCTGGAAGGACCATTCAGCCAGCCAGCCACAGTTCAGAAGGTTCCTCCAGTGCATTGATGATAACTTCCTCATGCAGATGGTGGAGGAGCCGACTAGGAGAGGTGCACTGCTGGACCTCATCCTCACTAACAAGGAGGGTCTGGTCGAAGCAGTAAAGGTTGGGGGCTGCCTGGGTTGCAGTGACCACGAGATGGTGGAGTTCAGCATCTTGTGTGGCAGGAACAGAATAGCAAGTAGAATTGCAACCCTGGACTTTAGCAGGGCTAACTTTGGCCTTTTCAAGCAATTGCTGGGGGAAATCCCATGGGCAAGACTGCTTGAAGAAAAAGGGGCCCAAGAGAGCTGGATTGCATTCAGAGATTGCTTCTTCCACGCTCGGGATCAGAGCATCCCCACACGTAGGAAGTCAAGGAAGGGTGCCAGGAGGCCTGCATGGTTGAATAGGGAATCTGTTGGGTATGCTCAAGCAGAAGAGGAGAGTTTACAGGTCATGGAAGCAGGGGCTGGCCACTTGGGAAGAATATAAGGCTGCTGTTAGAGGATGCAGGAAGGCAGCTAGGATAGCCAAGGCCTCCTTAGAATTACAGCTGGCGAGAGGTGTCAAGGACAGCAAAAAGAACTTTTTCAAATACATAGCGGATAAAACTAATACCAGAGGCAATGTAGGCCCACTGAGGAATGGGGTGGGTGCCCTGGTGGCGGAAGATACAGAGAAAGCAGAATTACTGAATGCCTTCTTTGTCTCTGTCTACTCTGCCGGAGGCTGTCCTGGGGAGCCCTGTACCCCTGAGACCCCGGATGAAGCCAGGTCCATGGAGGAGTTTGCTTTAGTTGATGAGGACTGGGTTAAGGAGCAATTAAATAGTCTGGACATCCATAAATCCATGGGTCCAGATGGGATGCATCCGCGGGTGCTGAGGGAGCTGGCTGAAGTCATTGCTGGACCGCTCTCCATCATCTTTGCCAAGTCTTGGGAAAGGGGAGAGGTGCCCGAGGAATGGAGGAAAGCAAATGTCACTCCAGTCTTCAAAAAGGGCAAGAAGAAGGACCCGGGTAATTATAGACCGGTCAGCCTCACCTCTGTCCCTGGGAAAGTAATGGAACAGCTTATCCTTGGTGCCATCTCAAGGCATATCAAGGATAAGAGGGTTATTAGGGGCAATCAGCATGGCTTTATCAAGGGTAGGTCATGCTTGACCAACCTCATAGACTTTTATGAGAATGTAACAAGGTGGATGGATGATGGCAGAGCCGTGAATGTGGTCTACCTTGACTTCAGTAAAGCCTTTGACACAGTCTCCCACAGCATCCCCACAGCTAAGTTGAGGAGGTGTGGTCTAGACAATAGAGTAGTGAGGTGGGCTACAAACTGGCTTAAGGAGAGAAGCCAGAGAGTGGTAGTCAATGGTGCGGAGTCTAGTTGGAGGCCAGTATCTAGTGGAGTGCCTCAGGGGTCAGTACTGGGGCCAATATTATTCAATATATTCATTAACGATTTAGACGAGGGAATAGAGTGTACTATCAGCAAGTTTGCTGATGACACTAAGCTGGGAGGAGTGGCTGACACGCCAGAAGGCTGTGCTGCCATCCAGCGAGACCTGGACAGGCTGGAGAGTTGAGCGGGGAATAACCTGATGAAATTTAACAAGGGAAAGTGTAGAGTCCTGCATCTGGGCAGGAACAACCCCAGGTTCCCGTATAGGTTGGGAAATTACATATTAGAGAGCAGTGTAGGGGAAAGGGACCTGAAGGTCCTGGTGGACAACAGGATGACCATGAGCCAGCACTGTGCCCTTGTGGCCAGGAAGGCCAATGGCATCCTGGGGTGTATTAGAAGGGGGGTGGTTAGTAGATCAAGAGAGGTCCTCCTTCCCCTCTACACTGCCCTGGTGAGACCACATCTGGAATATTGTGTCCAGTTCTGGGCCCCTCAGTTCAAGAAGGAAAGGGAACTGCTGGAGAGCGTCCAGCGTAGGGCAACCAAGATGATTAAGGGAATGGAGCACCTCCCTTATGAGGAAAGGCTGAGGGAGCTGGGTCTCTTTAGTTTGGAGAAGAGGAGACTGAGGGGTGACCTTATTAATGTTTATAAATATATAAAGGGTGAGTGCCACGAGGATGGCAGGCTCTTCTCGGTGGCAAACAATAATAGGACAAGGGGTAATGGGATCAAGCTGGACCACAAGAGGTTCCACTTCAATTGGAGAAAAAAATTCTTCTCAGTAAGGGTGATAGAGCACTGGAACAGGCTGCCTAGGGGGGTTGTGGAGTCTCCTTCTCTGAAGACATTCAAGACCCACCTGGACATGGTCCTGTGCGACCTCACCTAGGAATTCCTGCTCCAGCAGGGGGATTGGACTAGATGATCTTTTGAGGTCCCTTACAATCCCAAACATACTGTGATACTGTGATACTGTCCAGGGGGGTTTGTGACAAAAACAGTGTCTAATGAAGTTTGTGACACACACACAGTCCAAATGGGTTTGAAACACACACACTCTCTAGGGGGTTTGTGACACACACGCTGTCAAACGGGGTTTGTGATACACACACTCTCCAATGGGGTTTGTGACACACACTGTGTACAGGGGGGTTTGTGACACACACGATGTCCAATAGAGTTTGAGAAACACTCCCTGTCCAAAGGGTTTTGTGACACAAAGCCTGTCCAGGGTCGTTTCTGGCACACACACTGTCCAGGGGTGTTTGTCATACACACACTGTCCAGTCAGGTTTGTGACACACACACTGTTCAATGGGGTTTGTGACACACACACAGTTTAATGGTGGTGGTGACACACACACTATCCAAAGGGGCTTGTTATCCACAGAAACTGTCGAAGGGGCTTTATAAAATACACACTGTCCATGGGGGTTTATGAAATACACACTGTCCATGGGGGTTTATGACACACACACTGCCTACTGGTGTTTGTGACACACACGCTGTCCAATGGGGTTTGTGACACACACGCTGTCCAATGGGGGTTTGTGACACACACACTGCCCAGGGGGGTTTCTGACACACACACTGTCCAATGGGATTTGTTACACACACGCAGTCCAATGAGCTTTGTGACACATACACAGTCCAAAGGTGTTTGTGACACACACACTATCCAAATGGGTTTGTGACACACACGTTGTCTAATGGGGTTTGTGACAGACACACTGTCCAGGGGGGTTTGTGACACATACGCTTTCCAATGGGGTTTATGACACACAAACTGTCCTATGAGGTTTGTGACAAACACACTGTCCAGTGAGGTTTGTGACACACACACTGTCCAGGGGGTTTGTGACACACACACTGTCCAATGTGGTTTATGACACACACATACTGTCCAAAGGAGTCCGTGACACACACACAGTCCAATGGGGTTTTTAAGACACACGCTGTCCGGGGGGTTTGTGAGACACACGCTGTCCAGGAGGGTTTGTGACACACACGCTGTCGTCTCCGGTTTGTGATACACACGTTGTCCAAGCGGGTTTGAGAGAACCACACGGTCCATGGCGGTTTGTGACACACACAGTGTCCAATAAGGTTTGTGACACACATGCTCTCCAGTGGGGTTTGTGACACACACTGTCCATGGGGATTTGAGACACAGATGCTGTCCATTGGGGTTTGTGACACACACGCTGTGGAATGGGGTTTGTGACACACACGCTGTCCAATGGAGTTTGCGACACACAGGCAGTCCAAGGGGTTTTGAGACACACATACTGTAGCCGGGAGTATGTGACACACACACTGTCCTGGAGGGTTTGTGACACACACGCTATCCAATGGGGTTTGTGAAAGACACGCTGTCCAATGGGGTTTGTGACACACATGCTGTTCAGTGTAGTCAGTGACACACACGCTGTCTAATCGGTTTTATGAGACAGAGGCTGTTCAATAGGATTTGTGGCACACATACTATCCAGCACAATTTGTGACACACACGTTCAAACAAGTTTTTTGACAGAGACGCTGTCCAATGGGGTTTGTGACATACAATCTATCCAGGGGCGTCTGTGACACAAACGCTGTCCAGGGGTGTTTGTGACACACACACTATCCCACGGGGTTTGTTAGAGACACGTTATCCAATCGGGTTTGTGACACACAGGCTGTTCAATGGGGTTTGTGACACACACAGTCCAACGGGTTTTGTGACACACACACTTTCCAATGGGGTTTGTGACAGACTTACTGTCCAGGGGTGTTTATGACACACACACTGTCCAGGGGGGTTTGTGATACAAGCTATCCAATGGGGTTTGTGAAAACACATGCTGTCCAATGGGATTTGTGACAAACACACAATCCAATGGGTTTTGAGAAACACACGCTGTCTAGGGGGTCTGTGACACAGACACTGTCCAATGCAGTTTGTGACACACACTCTGTCTAGGGGATGTGTGGCACACACGCTGTCCAATGGGGTTTGTGACACACACACACTGCCCAAAGGAGTTTGTGACACACACATTGTCCAATGGGGTTTGTGACACACATACTGTCCAATGAGAATTGTGACAGACACGCTGTCCAGAAGTGTTTGTGACACACACACTGTACAATGGGGTTTGTGACACACACACACTGTCCAATGGGGTTTGTGACACAGACGCTGTCCAATCGGGATTCTGACGCACACTCTTTCCAATTGGGTATGTGACACACACACAGTCCGGGGGGATTGTGACATACACACACAGTCCAATGGTGTTTGTGACACACATACTGTCCAATGAGGTTTGTTACACACACGCTGTCCAGGGGGGTTTGTGACACAAACGCTGTCCAATGGCTTTGTGACACAGACGCGGTCTAATCGAGATTCTGACGCACACTCTTTCCAATTGGGTTTGTGACACACACACAGTCCGGGGAGTTTGTGACACACACACACAGTCCAATGGGGTTTGTGACACACACACTGTCCAATGCGGTTTGTGACACACACTCCGTCTAGGGGATGTGTGGCATACACGCTGTCCAATGGTGTTTGTGACACACACACAGTCCAATGCGGTTTGTGACACACACTCCGTCTAGGGGATGTGTTGCATACCACTGTCCAATGGAGTTTGCGACACACACGCAGTCCAAAGGGACTTTGTGACACACACACAGACCAATGGTGTTTGTGAATCACATGCACTTCAATGAGGTTTGTGACACACACACACAGTCCAATGGGATTTGTGACACACATACTGTCCAATGAGGTTTGTTACACACACGCTGTCCAGGGGGGTTTGTGACACACACACTGCCTAGAGGGGTTTGTGATATACTCGCTGTCCAATGGGGTTTGAGACACACACACACTGTCCAAAGGATTTTGTGACACACACATTGTCCAATGCGGTTTGTGACACACACACACTGTTGAATGGAGTTTATGACACACACACTGTCCAATAAGGTTTGTGACAAACACACTATCCAATGGGGTTTGTGACACACATGTTGTCTACGTGGTTTGTAACAAGCACACTGTCCAATGGTTTTTGTGACACACACATTATCCAGGGGCGTTAGTGACACACACACTGTCCAACGCGGTTTCTGACACATACGCTGTCCAGGGGGGTTTGTGACACACGTACAGTCCAATGGGTTTTGTGACATACACGCTGTCCAATAGGGTTTTTGACACACACGCTGTCCAATGGGGATTCTTATACACACTCTGTACAATGGGATTTGTGACACACACACTTTTTCATGGGGTTTGTAACACACACACTGCCCAGGGGTGTTTGTGATACACACACTGTCTAGGGGGGTTGTGACACACGCTGTCAAACGGGGTTTGTGACACACACACTGTCTAATGGGGTTTGAGAGACACACGCTGTCCAGGAGGGTTTGTGACACACACACTGTCCAATGGTGTTTGTGACACACACACTGTCCAATGGGTCTTGTGACACACAGACAATTAAATGGGATTTGAGACAGACACACTGTCTAATGGTGTTTGTCCCACACACACAGTCCAATGGGGTTTGAGACACACACACTGTCTAGGGGGGTTTGTGACACACTCGCTGTCCAATGGGGTTTGAGATAGAGACGCTGTCCAGGAGGGTTTGTGACAGACACACAGTCCAATGGGTTTTGAGAAAGAGACACTGTCCAATGGGGTTTGTGAAACACACACTGTCCAATGGTGTTTGTGACACACACGGTGTCTAACGTGGTTTGTAAAAAGCACACTGTCCAATAGGTTTTGTGACACACACACCCTATCCAGGGGGGTATTTGACACAAACACAGTCCAACGGGGTTTGCGTCACACACACTTTTGCAATGGGGTTAGTGACAGACAGGCTGTCAAGGGTTGTTAGTGACATACACGCTGTCAATGGGGTTTATTACACACATGCTGTCCAGGGGATTTATGACACGCATACTGTCCAATGGGGTTTGTGACACACACACACAGAGTCCAAAGGGGTTTGTGACAGAGACACTGTCCAATGGTGTTTGTGAAACACAGACTGTCCAATGGGGTTTGTGACACACACACAGTCCAATGGGGTTTGAGACAGAGACACTGTCAAATGGTGTTTGTGACACACACGCTGCTCAATGGGGGTCTGTGACACACACAGTCCAACGGGGTCTGTGACTGACACGCTGTCCAATGGGTTTTGTGACACACACACTCTGTCCAAAGGGGTTTGTGACACCTACACTGTCCTATGGGTTTGTTAGACACACGTTCTCCAATAGGGTTTGTGACACAGATGCTGTCCAATGGGGTTTGTGTCACACACAGAGTCTTATGGGGTTTGAGACAGAGACACAGTCCAATGGTGTTTCTGAATCACACACTGCCCAATGAGGTTTGTGACACACACGCTGTTCAATCGGGTTAGTGACACACACACAGTCCAACGAGGTCTCTGACTGACACACTGTCCAATTGTGTTTGTGACACACACCCTATCGAATGGTGTTTGTGACACACACACTGAACAAAGGGGTTTGTGACACACACACTGTCTAGGGGGATTGTGACACACGCTGTCGAACGGGGTTTGTGACACACACACCGTCCAATGGGGTTTGAGACACACACGCTGTCCAGGAGGGTTTGTGACACACACACTGTCCAATGGTGTTTGTGACACACACACTGTCCAATGGGGCTTGTGACACACACACAATTAAATGGGATTTGAGACAGACACACTGTCTAATGGTGTTTGTCCCTCACACACAGTCCAATGGGGTCCGAGACACACACACTGTCTAGGGGGGTTTGTGACACACACGCTGTCCAATGGGGTTTGAGATAGAGACGCTGTCCAGGAGGGTTTGTGACAGACACACAGTCCAGTGGGGTTAGAGAAAGAGACACTGTCCAATGGGGTTTGTGAAACACACACTGGCCAATGGTGTTTGTGACACACACGGTGTCTAACGTGGTTTGTAAAAAGCACACTGTCCAATGGGTTTTGTGACACACACACCCTATCCAGGGGGGTATTTGACACAAACACAGTCCAACGGGGTTTGCGTCACACACACTTTCCAATGGGGTTAGTGACAGACAGGCTGTCAAGGGTTGTTAGTGACATACACGCTGTCAATGGGGTTTATTACACACATGCTGTCCAGGGGATTTGTGACACGCATACTGTCCAATGGGGTTTGTGAAATACACGCTGTCCAATAGGGTTTTTGACACACACGCTGTTCAATGGGGTTTCTTATACACACTCTGTCCAATGGGATTTGTGACATTCACACTTTCCAATGGGGTTTGTGACACACACCTTGTCCAGGGGCGTTTGTGACACACACGCTGTTCAAAGCGGTTTGCGACACACACACCGTCCAATTGGGTTTGTGAAAAACAAGCTGTTCAATGGCGTTTGTGACTACACACGCTGTCTAATGGGGTTTGTTACAGACACACTGTCCAATGGGGTTTGTGACACACACAATGTCCAATGGGGTTTGAGACACACATGCTCTGCAATGGGGTTTTTGACAAACACACTGTCATTGAGGGTTTGTGACACATACACTGTCCAATAAGGTTTGTGACACACACGCTGTCCAGGGGGGTTTTTGACAAACACAGTGTCCAATGGGATTTGTGACACACCCACAGTCTAAATTGGTTTGAGAAATACACACTGTCTATGGGGTTTGTGACATATACGCTGTCCAAAGGGGTTTGTGACACACACCCTCTCCAATGGGGTTTGTGACTGACAAACTGTTCAATGATGTTTGTGACACACACATTGTCCAGGGAGAGTTTTGACACACACAGTCCAGGGGGCTTTGTGACACACACACTGTCCAATGGGGTTTGTGATGCACATGCACTGTCCAACGGAGTAGAGTGGACACACACGTTGTCTAATGGGGTTTCTGACACACCAAATGTCCAATGAGGTTTGTGACAAACACACTGTCCAAATGGATTTGTGACACACGCACTGTCCAATAGGGTCTGTGACACACACAGTCTGTCTAGTGGTGTTTGTGACATACTCACTGTCCACCTGGGTTAGTAACACACACGTTGTCCAATGGGATTTGTGACACACACACTGCCCAGGGTGGTTTATGATATACACGCTGTCCAGGGGCGTTTGTGATACACATGCTATCCAACATGTGTGTCACAAACTACTTTGGATAGTGTGTGTGTCACAAACACCATTGGACAGAGTGTGTGTCACAAATACCCCTGTACAGTGTGTGTCTCACGAACCCCTTTGAACAGCTTTTTCAGATCCCACTATCAGGGAGTGCGAAAGGGAGATTGACTGGTGGAGTAACATCCTGACTTGCCAGTCGGAAAGGTCCCAGGGAGGTACCCCCCAAAAGGAGATGGACCTCCTGTCCTCTCGGACAGAGGCAGAAGTCCTGAGTCGGCCCCACCCTTGTTGCTGTCAGGCAGACGTAGGGGACCTAAAAGACGACGAGGGTTGGAAGCGTGTTCCGGTTCGGCGTCACGGGCAGCCCTCCTCCCTGCCTGCTTTGTCTCCCCAGGTGCCCCTCCGTAATAGGTTTGAGGCCCTGGATCTTGAAGAAGAGGTAGGTGAGGAGGCGGTGCCATGCCTGCCTACAAGATCACATAGGAAGAGGTGGTTGACTCCACAACTTAAGACTGCCTCTGATAAGAAAGAAAGAAGGGTGATAGTAATAGGAAATTCCCTTCTGAAAGGAACAGAGGGCCCAGTATGCAGAGTTGATCCTCATCTTAGGGAAGTTTGTAGTCTACCTGGAGCCCAGATCAAGGATATCACTAGAAAGCTCCCCAAACTGGCGCACCCGACAGACTACTACCCGCTGCTGGTCTTCCAGACAGATGGGGAGGAAGCTGCTTCGTGTAGTCTGAGGGGAATGAAGAATGATTTCAAGGTCTTGGGAAGGATGGTGAAAGACTCAGGGGCTCAAGTGATCTTCTCTTCACTCCTTCCATCTTCAAGTGACGACGTGGGATGGAATAGGAAAATTCATTCTCTAAATGGTTGGCTCCAAGAGTGGTGCTATAGGCAGGGGTTTGGATTTTTTGATAATGGTTGGTTCTATAAGACACCAATCCGGACAGTGTCACGTGGGAAAGGTTTATCTCGTAGCGGCAGAAGAATGCTGGGGCAGGAATTAGCTGGGCTCATTTGGAGAGCTTTAAAACTAGGCTGGAAGGGGGATGGGGTTGTAGCTGGGCTTGTCCCAGTGGGGCAGCATTCTAAAACTGATGAGGGCCGGGTAGCCTCCTATGCCCCTAGGGAGAAATGGGTGTGCTCCACTCGCTCCCTGAAATGCCTCTACACCAATGCGCGCAGCATGGCGAATAAACAGGAGGAGTTAGAATCCTATGTCCGGTCGGGAGATTATGATCTGGTGGCAATTACAGAAACATGGTGGGACAGTTCACATGACTGGAATGTGGTCATGGATGGCTATGCCCTTTTCAGAAAAGACAGGCCAGCCAGGCGTGGTGGTGGAGTTGCTCTCTATGTGAGAGAGCAACTACAATGTACTAAATTCTGCCCAGGAGTGGAGGATGAGCGAGTTGAGAGTGTATGGGTCAGGATCAAGGGGCAGGCTGGCAGGGGTGACACTGTTGTGGGTGTCTATTACAGGCCACCAGATCAGGCTGAGGAAGTTGATGAGGCCTTCTATGGGCAGCTGAGAGTGGCCTCACAGTCACAGGCCCTGGTTGTTTTGGGTGATTTTAACTTCCCTGATGTTTGCTGGAAGGACCATTCAGCCAGCCAGCCACAGTTCAGAAGGTTCCTCCAGTGCATTGATGATAACTTCCTCATGCAGATGGTGGAGGAGCCGACTAGGAGAGGTGCACTGCTGGACCTCATCCTCACTAACAAGGAGGGTCTGGTCGAAGCAGTAAAGGTTGGGGGCTGCCTGGGTTGCAGTGACCACGAGATGGTGGAGTTCAGCATCTTGTGTGGCAGGAACAGAATAGCAAGTAGAATTGCAACCCTGGACTTTAGCAGGGCTAACTTTGGCCTTTTCAAGCAATTGCTGGGGGAAATCCCATGGGCAAGACTGCTTGAAGAAAAAGGGGCCCAAGAGAGCTGGATTGCATTCAGAGATTGCTTCTTCCACGCTCGGGATCAGAGCATCCCCACACGTAGGAAGTCAAGGAAGGGTGCCAGGAGGCCTGCATGGTTGAATAGGGAATCTGTTGGGTATGCTCAAGCAGAAGAGGAGAGTTTACAGGTCATGGAAGCAGGGGCTGGCCACTTGGGAAGAATATAAGGCTGCTGTTAGAGGATGCAGGAAGGCAGCTAGGATAGCCAAGGCCTCCTTAGAATTACAGCTGGCGAGAGGTGTCAAGGACAGCAAAAAGAACTTTTTCAAATACATAGCGGATAAAACTAATACCAGAGGCAATGTAGGCCCACTGAGGAATGGGGTGGGTGCCCTGGTGGCGGAAGATACAGAGAAAGCAGAATTACTGAATGCCTTCTTTGTCTCTGTCTACTCTGCCGGAGGCTGTCCTGGGGAGCCCTGTACCCCTGAGACCCCGGATGAAGCCAGGTCCATGGAGGAGTTTGCTTTAGTTGATGAGGACTGGGTTAAGGAGCAATTAAATAGTCTGGACATCCATAAATCCATGGGTCCAGATGGGATGCATCCGCGGGTGCTGAGGGAGCTGGCTGAAGTCATTGCTGGACCGCTCTCCATCATCTTTGCCAAGTCTTGGGAAAGGGGAGAGGTGCCCGAGGAATGGAGGAAAGCAAATGTCACTCCAGTCTTCAAAAAGGGCAAGAAGAAGGACCCGGGTAATTATAGACCGGTCAGCCTCACCTCTGTCCCTGGGAAAGTAATGGAACAGCTTATCCTTGGTGCCATCTCAAGGCATATCAAGGATAAGAGGGTTATTAGGGGCAATCAGCATGGCTTTATCAAGGGTAGGTCATGCTTGACCAACCTCATAGACTTTTATGAGAATGTAACAAGGTGGATGGATGATGGCAGAGCCGTGAATGTGGTCTACCTTGACTTCAGTAAAGCCTTTGACACAGTCTCCCACAGCATCCCCACAGCTAAGTTGAGGAGGTGTGGTCTAGACAATAGAGTAGTGAGGTGGGCTACAAACTGGCTTAAGGAGAGAAGCCAGAGAGTGGTAGTCAATGGTGCGGAGTCTAGTTGGAGGCCAGTATCTAGTGGAGTGCCTCAGGGGTCAGTACTGGGGCCAATATTATTCAATATATTCATTAACGATTTAGACGAGGGAATAGAGTGTACTATCAGCAAGTTTGCTGATGACACTAAGCTGGGAGGAGTGGCTGACACGCCAGAAGGCTGTGCTGCCATCCAGCGAGACCTGGACAGGCTGGAGAGTTGAGCGGGGAATAACCTGATGAAATTTAACAAGGGAAAGTGTAGAGTCCTGCATCTGGGCAGGAACAACCCCAGGTTCCCGTATAGGTTGGGAAATTACATATTAGAGAGCAGTGTAGGGGAAAGGGACCTGAAGGTCCTGGTGGACAACAGGATGACCATGAGCCAGCACTGTGCCCTTGTGGCCAGGAAGGCCAATGGCATCCTGGGGTGTATTAGAAGGGGGGTGGTTAGTAGATCAAGAGAGGTCCTCCTTCCCCTCTACACTGCCCTGGTGAGACCACATCTGGAATATTGTGTCCAGTTCTGGGCCCCTCAGTTCAAGAAGGAAAGGGAACTGCTGGAGAGCGTCCAGCGTAGGGCAACCAAGATGATTAAGGGAATGGAGCACCTCCCTTATGAGGAAAGGCTGAGGGAGCTGGGTCTCTTTAGTTTGGAGAAGAGGAGACTGAGGGGTGACCTTATTAATGTTTATAAATATATAAAGGGTGAGTGCCACGAGGATGGCAGGCTCTTCTCGGTGGCAAACAATAATAGGACAAGGGGTAATGGGATCAAGCTGGACCACAAGAGGTTCCACTTCAATTGGAGAAAAAAATTCTTCTCAGTAAGGGTGATAGAGCACTGGAACAGGCTGCCTAGGGGGGTTGTGGAGTCTCCTTCTCTGAAGACATTCAAGACCCACCTGGACATGGTCCTGTGCGACCTCACCTAGGAATTCCTGCTCCAGCAGGGGGATTGGACTAGATGATCTTTTGAGGTCCCTTACAATCCCAAACATACTGTGATACTGTGATACTGTCCAGGGGGGTTTGTGACAAAAACAGTGTCTAATGAAGTTTGTGACACACACACAGTCCAAATGGGTTTGAAACACACACACTCTCTAGGGGGTTTGTGACACACACGCTGTCAAACGGGGTTTGTGATACACACACTCTCCAATGGGGTTTGTGACACACACTGTGTACAGGGGGGTTTGTGACACACACGATGTCCAATAGAGTTTGAGAAACACTCCCTGTCCAAAGGGTTTTGTGACACAAAGCCTGTCCAGGGTCGTTTCTGGCACACACACTGTCCAGGGGTGTTTGTCATACACACACTGTCCAGTCAGGTTTGTGACACACACACTGTTCAATGGGGTTTGTGACACACACACAGTTTAATGGTGGTGGTGACACACACACTATCCAAAGGGGCTTGTTATCCACAGAAACTGTCGAAGGGGCTTTATAAAATACACACTGTCCATGGGGGTTTATGAAATACACACTGTCCATGGGGGTTTATGACACACACACTGCCTACTGGTGTTTGTGACACACACGCTGTCCAATGGGGTTTGTGACACACACGCTGTCCAATGGGGGTTTGTGACACACACACTGCCCAGGGGGGTTTCTGACACACACACTGTCCAATGGGATTTGTTACACACACGCAGTCCAATGAGCTTTGTGACACATACACAGTCCAAAGGTGTTTGTGACACACACACTATCCAAATGGGTTTGTGACACACACGTTGTCTAATGGGGTTTGTGACAGACACACTGTCCAGGGGGGTTTGTGACACATACGCTTTCAATGGGTTTATGACACACAAACTGTCCTATGAGGTTTGTGACAAACACACTGTCCAGTGAGGTTTGTGACACACACACTGTCCAGGGGGTTTGTGACACACACACTGTCCAATGTGGTTTATGACACACACATACTGTCCAAAGGAGTCCGTGACACACACACAGTCCAATGGGGTTTTTAAGACACACGCTGTCCGGGGGGTTTGTGAGACACACGCTGTCCAGGAGGGTTTGTGACACACACGCTGTCGTCTCCGGTTTGTGATACACACGTTGTCCAAGCGGGTTTGAGAGAACCACACGGTCCATGGCGGTTTGTGACACACACAGTGTCCAATAAGGTTTGTGACACACATGCTCTCCAGTGGGGTTTGTGACACACACTGTCCATGGGGATTTGAGACACAGATGCTGTCCATTGGGGTTTGTGACACACACGCTGTGGAATGGGGTTTGTGACACACACGCTGTCCAATGGAGTTTGCGACACACAGGCAGTCCAAGGGGTTTTGAGACACACATACTGTAGCCGGGAGTATGTGACACACACACTGTCCTGGAGGGTTTGTGACACACACGCTATCCAATGGGGTTTGTGAAAGACACGCTGTCCAATGGGGTTTGTGACACACATGCTGTTCAGTGTAGTCAGTGACACACACGCTGTCTAATCGGTTTTATGAGACAGAGGCTGTTCAATAGGATTTGTGGCACACATACTATCCAGCACAATTTGTGACACACACGTTCAAACAAGTTTTTTGACAGAGACGCTGTCCAATGGGGTTTGTGACATACAATCTATCCAGGGGCGTCTGTGACACAAACGCTGTCCAGGGGTGTTTGTGACACACACACTATCCCACGGGGTTTGTTAGAGACACGTTATCCAATCGGGTTTGTGACACACAGGCTGTTCAATGGGGTTTGTGACACACACAGTCCAACGGGTTTTGTGACACACACACTTTCCAATGGGGTTTGTGACAGACTTACTGTCCAGGGGTGTTTATGACACACACACTGTCCAGG